>NC_079230.1:7498198-7558198 GCF_029633865.1 Lampris incognitus
TGGTGTGTGAAAATGGCTTTGTTTTGGTCAGTAGTCTAGCTGCTGCATGTTGAACCACGCCGAGCTGGTTCATGGTTCGACTGTGCAGGCAACTAAACAAGCCATTACAGTGATCGGGCGGGAGGATAAGAGCATGTAGATTTTTTTCTGTTTTCCTGAAGGACAGAATAATTCTGGAAGTTGCCCTCAGTTGATAAAAACACGACGGCGCTATTTTGTTTACATGTTGCTCCAGGCTCAAATTCAAATGCAGGATGACGGCCAGACTTTTCCGTAGCTGACTCAATGTTGGGGGTGAGGGGGCCAGTGTGTCGTTGTATTTGTTTTGAGACATGTTCAGAGCCAACGATGAGAAGTTCTGTCTTGTCAGAGATACATTTTAAGAAACTGTGGGACATCTAGCTACTTATGTCAAATAGGCAGCTACGTAGAGAAACTAATATACCGGTGCCCGCAGGTTTAAATGGCGGGTACAGGTGTGTGTCATCTGCATAGCTGTGGAAGGAGATGCTGTGACGGATTATCTGCCCCAAAGGTAACATACACAGGGTTAACAGAACGGGTCCCAAAATGGACCCTTTTGATAATCCATGTTAAGCCTGAGCAGTTTGTGAGGTAAATTCACCAACAGGTAAATAGAAAAGGTCAAGCGGTGACGACATGGAACCACCACCAGGGACTGCAGCATCACCAACTCATCTGGGCAGTTGCTGCGCTGCAGAACCTGTGGAACCCAGACTGAGACGTCCCATAAACATTGTTATTAAGTGCCCGTAGTAGTTGGTCCCGCACTATCTTTCCTAACGTTTCTAGGATTTCTGAAATGAAAGGCCGTTTGGAAATTGTCTGAAAGTTTGTTATTTTCTTTAAATTGCGAGAACTCAAAAGGGTGCCTTCGGCAGTGGTTGAACACAAGCTGTTTTAAAAAGATCTGGTACAACTGCGGAGGTCAGAGGGCCATTGGTGACGGCCCGCAGTGCAGGGCCGATGGACTCTATTGCTTCTTTAAGCAGATTGGTCAGGATTCATATATATATATATATATATATATATATATATATATATATATATATATATATATATATATAACATTCGTCTGTGACAAATGTGGATGATAATGTCACTCTAACGCGGGCCTGATGGCCCACGTGCCTGCTTGCCGAGCTTAAACTGCATCACATCGTTTTGATGCACTGCTGAAGAAGATATATATACACATATATATATATATGTATATACTTTCGGCTGTTTCTGTTAGCGACCCCCTCCTCTGGTTACTACAATATATTGTAGAAACCATAGGAGGGGGTCGCTTCGGGTTGAATTGTTATAATGTATGTGTTCAAATGTTCGGTTCATGCTGAGATGTGTTGTTGTTTGGGGGTTTGACTCGGACTGGGTAGAGGACTGTTTACTGACTGGCTGACCATAGGACCGTGACTTGGACTATCAACTCCAGTGGTGGCCTCGGGAGGAGATCGTTGTAATGTTAGTTCTGGGTTGTGTGTAAATAAAAGCTCTCTCTGGGTCGTGGGTTGTATGGGATACAGGAGCTGCCCATTAAAAATGAGATCTCTGCCTCTTGCCTCCTTCTTTCATGCCAGCTCGCATACATACTACATACATACACACACACACACACACACACACACACACACATACATACATACATACATATATATATATATATATATATATATATATATACACACATAGATACACACACACACACATATATATATACATATATATATATACATATACATACACACACATATATATGGTGTAGATGAATGTGCTGTCATTCTTATCATATATTCTTTTTTTTTGGCTGCTCTCGTTAGGAGTCGCCACAGCGGATCATCCGTCTCCATCTCTTCCTGTCCTCTGCATCTTCCTCCGTCACACCAGCCTCCTGCATGTCCTCCCTCACCACATCCATAAACCTCCTCTTTGGCCTTCCTCTTTTCCTCTCCCCTGGCAGCTCCATATTCAGCATCCTTCTCCCAATATACCCAGCATCTCTCCTCCACACATGTCCAAACCACACACACACATATATATATATATATATATATATATATATATATATATATATATATAGTGTTTTTTTCAGAAACCGCCAATGTGCTCAACTAATGAGCGGAATATCAACACGGATACAGGGAAAAAAATAGAGCCCGATCAATATGACAATCTTCTACACAGCAACATCACCAAATCATACAAGAAGGCCGTGAAGTCTGCTGAAAAACACATCACCCTAAAGAGACCTCACCCTAAAGGACAAATCGCACCGGATCTGAAATTAGACGACTGCGCTGAGGTCACCGCCCAGAAGCAAGCCTATATCCCCCTGAAAGACCACAAACCACATTTTGAAAACAAACCAACATGGAGGCTTATCAACCCCACCAAACCCCAAATAGGCAAGCTCAGCAAAAAAATGATTGAGAATATAAATCAGACGACTCTGTAGAGGGTTCCCTTAAACCAGTGGAAGAACACCGACCAGGGAGCGAAACGGTTTAAGGACATAGATGACAAGAGCAGGCGTACGTCCATATGCTTCGATATGTGGGAGTTTTACCGCTCCATAACCAAAGAGCTGCTAGACAAAGCTACTGAATTTGCCTCAGCCTGCAATGTATTAAACTTTTTTTTTCTCCTGTATCTGAGTTTATATATATACATATATATATATACTAGAAGAACCCCGCTACAATGTAGCGGTTTGGTTATCCATCCGTCTAAATCTCCCTCCTCTTCCCCCTGCCCCTAAACCCCCCCCACTCCAACTCCCTCCCCCCAAATGCTCAGAATCATCTGAAATGCCGAGAAAAGTGGTTTTTAGCCATTTTTAGAAAATGCATATTTTGCATAATTATGCATAATTATTATAATTATATTTTAATGTTCTGCTATTTTTCTGGTCCTCTCTGGAACAATACCTACCACCTCCAAAAAAAAAATGAGGATCATAAGTGCATTTTTGCAAAAATGCATATATATTTTGCATAATGCCAAAACATTTCTAAGTCCCAGAAAAAATTTTGATATAGGTGAAAAAAATCAAAGATGCTCAGAACCATCTGAAACTATATCTACACCCTCCATCAGGTTGTAGGGTGTAGATATAGTTTTCCTTCATCTCTGTCAGACTCTCACAGACGAGCTGCTAGAAACCATTAGTCATCGGCGAACCCTCCAGGCGTGCTGCACAATGAGGGGAGATATATCTGATGTCTCTTACTTAGAGCCGGAGAGCTTCTGCTGCAGCCTGCAGGTCTGCGTTTACCGCCGACAGTAAAACAAGGAGACCGCAAAACAAGTTCACAACCAACGCTTATCACACCACGAGAGCGGGTACCGCTCCCGTTAAAAGATTAGCCCCACGGTCAAGTACCCGATAGTCTTTCCCGGCCTATTCCTCACTACTGTACACGGCGCACATGGCTGGCTGTCCTCCTCCTGACCATTCCTTAATCCAAGTATTTTTATAACCTGTCCAGTCCTTAAATGGCTTTTGTGTAAATCTGTTCTTGTGTCCATTTTTCTTTGTTGCGCTATAAACAGCCAGGCCCCGCAATAAATCTGTCTCCCCCGGCCCCCCTTCACCCACTGCTTCTGCTGCCTAGACGGGACGGGAATGCCCCTACACAACACTGATCTGAACGGTCGTGCGCTGGATAATCTGAAGGACGACTTTCATTTGGCTTCGTCAAATCAAAACGTGGCGGAGTGCCAGACACGTCCGGCGACATAAGAAAGAGGCAACAGTGCAAACAGAGAGTCTAAAGCTGTTCGGACTGTCGAGGGATGTAGGTCAACTTTATGCTTATACAGTGGACATGAGTTACTGAAATGAGGCCCTTTGTGCAGGTTCAGTCTGCACCACAGCCCCGTCCTCGGGTCAGGGTCCGCTGGGTCACACTCCCAAATCACCTGAGACAAAGCGAAGGCTAAAATGAAACCCGGGTGGGGTGGTGGTCTACTCCGTTGCCTACCAACACAGGGATCGCCAGTTCGAATCCCCCATGTTACCGCCGGCTTGGTCAGGCGTCCCTACAGACACAAACTGGCCGTGTCTGCGGATGGGGAGCCGGATGTGGGTATGTGTCCTGGTCGCTGCACTAGCGCCTCCTCTGCTCAGTCAGGGCGTCTGTTCAGGGGGGAGGGGGAACCGGGGAGAATAGCGTGATCCTCCCACGTGCTACGTGGGGTGGGGGGGGGTGGAGCAGCGACCGGGACGGCTCGGGAGAGTGGGGTAATTGGCCGAGTTCAACTGGGGAGAAAAAGCTATAAATAAATAAATGAATAAATAAATAAAATAAAGCCTAGGCCTTAATAATGCAAGGAAGCACAGAGATCAAGTCTTGAGCACTTCTGGCCCCTACTTCTCACTACAAACTCAACACCCACTGGGCTACTCAGCACAGGCCGAAGAAGCAGTGAAAGCTACATTTTTTATTTTTACATGTTTCTGAGCTGAAGACATGTCAGTAGGGGCCATCAAGCGTTTCATTGGCTGATGCAGTTTTTGTGGTCTTGTGTTATTTTTGGTGATGTGCACCATTGTTGGCCATTCATCAGTTCACAGTAGTTATTTTAGCAATGCTTTGTAAAAAAAAAAAAACATGTTTTTTTTTTTTGGGGTGGGGGGGTTGCAGCAGAAATGGCCTGTGCGCCTCCCTCTGTTCTTTGGGGAGGCACGGCGGGCGGCCCACAAGTTTCCAGCATACACCCTAACAGACCAAAACCAACCGTCCCGCGGGTTTCAGGCTGAGCTACACACCCGTGTGACGTGAGCAGTCGTCGACTGGGTCAAGCCCCGCCAAGTGCCCCGACCCGGCTGCAGCTGTGAGCCATACGGGACACGAGTCCAAGACAAGGAGACGACACGATGACATGCGTGTTGCCGTAGATGTGGAGCACCACTGTGCTGCGAGTTTGTTGGGAGCAGAGTGACACGGCATCATCGCCTTAAGATTGCGACTGGAAATAGACCTGGTATTGACTGCACATTTTCAGTTGAGTGGCTAGCGTTACATATTATTTACATCATATCCGGACTGGATGCTCACCGCTGACATCGTGAAATAGATACTTTTGCACCGGGCCAAACCCGCTAAAGTTAGCTCGTCTGAATCATGTTTGAGCCAACCGGAGAAGCAAGACGGCACACCAGAAACACTCAAAAAACTACCAACGTGTTAAAGGTGGTAGAGTACGTCTTATCTGCACCTCTGTTGACGGAGTTTCTGTGAAATCCTAACAGAAATGAAACTGCATGTGCAGTGCCGAGAGCTATACGGGAGACACCAACATGGAAGGGGTACAAAAAATATGTACACTACCGTTCAAAAGTTTGGGATCACCCAAACAATTTTGTGTTTTCCATGAAAAGTCACACTTATTCACCACCATATGTTGTGAAATGAATAGAAAATAGAGTCAAGACATTGACAAGGTTAGAAATAATGATTTGTATTTGAAATAAGATTTTTTTTACATCAAACTTTGCTTTCGTCAAAGAATCCTCCATTTGCAGCAATTACAGCATTGCAGACCTTTGGCATTCTAGCTGTTAATTTGTTGAGGTAATCTGGAGAAATTGCACCCCACGCTTCCAGAAGCAGCTCCCACAAGTTGGATTGGTTGGATGGGCACTTCTTTGAGCAGATTGAGTTTCTGGAGCATCACATTTGTGGGGTCAATTAAACGCTCAAAATGGCCAGAAAAAGATAACTTTCATCTGAAACTCGACAGTCTATTCTTGTTCTTAGAAATGAAGGCTATTCCATGCGAGAAATTGCTAAGAAATTGAAGATTTCCTACACCGGTGTGTACTACTCCCTTCAGAGGACAGCACAAACAGGCTCTAACCAGAGTAGAAAAAGAAGTGGGAGGCCGCGTTGCACAACTGAGCAAGAAGATAAGTACATTAGAGTCTCTAGTTTGAGAAACAGACGCCTCACAGGTCCCCAACTGGCATCTTCATTAAATAGTACCTGTTAGAGCCTGTTTGTGCTGTCCTCTGAAGGGAGTAGTACACACCGGTGTAGGAAATCTTCAATTTCTTAGCAATTTCTCGCATGGAATAGCCTTCATTTCTAAGAACAAGAATAGACTGTCGAGTTTCAGATGAAAGTTATCTTTTTCTGGCCATTTTGAGCGTTTAATTGACCCCACAAATGTGATGCTCCAGAAACTCAATCTGCTCAAAGAAGTGCCCATCCAACCAATCCAACTTGTGGGAGCTGCTTCTGGAAGCGTGGGGTGCAATTTCTCCAGATTACCTCAACAAATTAACAGCTAGAATGCCAAAGGTCTGCAATGCTGTAATTGCTGCAAATGGAGGATTCTTTGACGAAAGCAAAGTTTGATGTAAAAAAAATCTTATTTCAAATACAAATCATTATTTCTAACCTTGTCAATGTCTTGACTCTATTTTCTATTCATTTCACAACATATGGTGGTGAATAAGTGTGACTTTTCATGGAAAACACGAAATTGTTTGGGTGATCCCAAACTTTTGAACGGTAGTGTATATTTTACAAATGTTCTTACCAATGAGGACTATGCTGACGAGAAAATCTTTAGCATTTTGTAACAGCACATTTTTATATGCACTCATAAACATTTTGGGTGGGGTGGCAACCCCCCACCTCCACCCTGAACCTGCACAGATGGCTACAGCTAAACAAGAGACCAGATCTGAGTCTGTGAGCGAGTTGAAAGCCAGCGTTGTAAGGCGTTTCGCATCTAAAAAGTTAAAGAGCCGTGAAAAATCATGCAGAGAATTGTATGCTCAAGATGTCAGTCAGGTTAAAAGTGAAGCAAAGGAAGGATATTCATATGGGCGGCACGGCGGCCCAGTGGTTAGCACGGCTACCTCGCAGCAAGAGGGTCCTGGGTTCGAACACCAGGCCGCCCCAGGTCCTTTCTGTGTGGTGTCTGCGGTGCGTGCCTGTGCCCCTGAGCAAGGCAATGGAAAGTACTGGAGCTGGTCCCCAGGTGCTGCAGCTGCCCACTGCTTCTATACAAGAGGATGGGTTACATACAGACAACACATTCATTGTAAGAACACAATTCATTGTAAAACTGCACAACGACAAAACAAATTCTTCTTCTTCTAACAACTGGGAAATTCCTCAAAGGAAAAGTCCGGTCACTGGAGCATGGTGAGTGATTCTTGTAGCATAGGCACTCCAGGTATCGGCTTTGGATCCAGGAACTTCTCGTAGGACCAGTGGTGAAAATCATGATGATAGCACAGGCACATATAAGCCCCTCTACCTTAGAGGAGCCAGAGAAGAAGAAGAATAAAAATATAACAGGACCATAATAAAATCATATATGACAAGTAGACAACAGTGACATTTCTTGAATCGATGAATCTTTTGAGCATTCGCAAAGGAAGACTCTTCATTTCGGGGATAAAAAAGGAGTGTACAGCAAGGCAGTGACAAGCAGCAGGTCAACACGTTTTGTGTCTCAACAGAAAACATCACTAAGTGAGCACCAACCCTTCAGCTGAAGACACAAGACCCACACAAATACACTCACCCGAGGGCCACGTGTTGACTTCTCAGAAGACGCCAGAAGTGGATTCTATTGTGCGACTTCACTCAGAGGTGTAGTTAGGTATTAACACTGTAAAACACAAACACTTCATCAATAAAGTCGAACACTTCAGGGTGGCTGCAATTCACTGACGGTATTGACTTCCTCAGCTGTGTAAATGCAGAAACCAAGTCTACCGTTGGTATCCAGCACCTGCATACTCATCAATAAAGACACCTCCACTGATCGTCACTTTACTCCCTGGTCACTAGTACTGCACCTATATGTTTATGTGCAGTTTTGAACCTGGGTAATGGTACTTATTAATTGTTTATTACTTACTATTACCACAGTTTCCTGTCCGGCTCACATCAAATGTTAATCCCATGCACATTCACTGTCGCCCCGTGTACACTTCTGCACCCATCCATCCATCCATTATCACACCCGCCTATCTGGCTCTCAGGGATGCTGGAGCCTATCCCAGCAGTCACTGGGAGGCAGGCGGGGAGACACCCTGGACAGGCCGCCAGGCCATCACACAGGGCCCACACACACACACACACATTCATACCTAGGGGCAATCTAGTACGGCCGATCCACCTGACCTCCAGATCTTTGGACTGTGGGAGGAAACCGGAGCCCCCGCAGGAAACCCACACAGACACGGGGAGAACATGCAAACTCCACACAGAAGACGACCCCTAAGGTTGGACTTACCCCAGGGCTCGAACCCAGGACCTTCTCGCGTCCCCGCGCTTCAGCATATCAGCCCCCTCACGCCTCCGGGCGCACGTGCTTCCGATGACCTCACCTTCCCACTTCTGACCCCAACGCAGCGAATGCGGGGGGCAACCACAGGAACCGCCGCAGCCGGGACGCAAACCCATGCGCCCAGAGGCGTGAGGGAGCTGATATGCTTCCCGGAGGAGGGGGGGGGGGGGTAGTGTAACGTGCACGTATAAGTAGACACGTTAGCCCTCGGCTAAGGGGTCGGATCCTTTAGTCGACTGGTTAACGTTGTCGCCTGCGGTGCAGGAGATACGGGTTCGTGTCCCAGCTGCGGCGGTACTTGTGGTTGTCCCCCGAGTACGCTATATTGGTGTCAGAAGTGGGATGAGTCGGCTCGCTGGCCCTTGGCTAGGCGACTGGTTAATGTAGTCGCCCGTGGTGCGGGAGACCCGGGTTCGCGTCCCGGCTGCAGCGGCTCCCAAGCTGCCCCCCCCCCCCGATTTTGCTACAATACTTTTGGTTTTGGTTGGCGCCCCCCTACTTAAAACCTCTTCCCACACGCCTGATATAGTAATATATAATATATATATATATATATATATATATATATATATATATACATTTATATATATCTCCTCATATATTTTCGTAATGTGTGTGTGTGTGTGTGGTGTTAGTGTGTGTGTGTGTGTGTGTGTGTTAGTTAGTGTAGATAGCGGGACCGAAAACTAAAGCACTTATGATCCTAATTCTTTTTGGAGGCGGTAGGTATTGTCTCAGAGAGTAAGGGGACAATCCCAGAAAATTAAAATGATGCATAATTATGCATAAATATGCAAAATATGCATTTTTCTAAAAATGGCTAAAAACCACTTTTCTCGGCATTTCAGATGATTCTGAGCATCTGATTTTTTTCACCTATATAAAAATGTTTTTTCTGGGACTTAGAAATGTTTTGGCATTATGCAAAATATATGCATTTTTGCAAAAATGCACTTATGATCCTCATTTTGTTTGGAGGTGGTAGGTATTGTTCCAGAGAGGACCAGAAAAATAGCAGAACATTAAAATATAATTATAATAATTATGCAAAATATGCATTTTCTAAAAATGGCTAAAAACCACTTTTCTCGGCATTTCAGACGATTGTGAGCATTTGGAGGGAGGGAGTTGGAGATGGGGGGGGGGTTTAGGGGCAGGGGGAAGGCGGTTAGCTGGCAGGATGAAGAGGAGGGAGATTTAGACGGGTGGATCACCAAACCGCTACATTGTAGCGGGGTTCTTCTAGCATATAGTATCTATATATTCAAGGTCTCGGCAGTTTAACTGCTGAAGACAGCTGTCTGTCCATAATACCCTTCAGCAGAGCCGCCACTGAAAAGCAGCTTCTCCCAGCTACGTTCAGCTGAAACATCGCTGGAATAAAACAAAAAACCCCATCAGTCTCGGACACGCGCCTGCCTTCATTATTATGAGACCGATATTTGTCGTGTCGTTGTCACGTCCATGTTTGAAGCGTGCGCATGAAACCCATTATTATAGGTCGTCTCGTGCGTGACGGCATTTTAATCCTGCTGATAAAAAAAACAAAAACAAAGCACACTGAGGTTTTATGATACGCGGTGTTTTAAATGTCAGAGAAATACAACAACTCTGCACATCAACACAGCCGACACGGAAAATTCCGATTACACCGGAACAGGAAATCCCAGCGAGAAACGCGCCGCGCCAATGGTCGTTTTGAAAGTGAAGTGCGCCCCCTGCTGGTTTCCTGCAGCGCTTCGACTCGGCTGCAGAACAAGACACGTGTTCCAGAAAGAAGACGGAGGGGAAACGACTCCGTCACCGCGCCGTCGTCTCTCTCCGCAAAGTATTTCTCCATATCTACCGACCCCTCCGTCACCCACCTCTCCCCTCTCCCTCTCGCTTCAACCCCCCGCCGCTTGCCCTTCCTTCCCACCCTTTATTCTTCCGTTTCATCGCCGGCTTCTCTCCTCCGTTTCGCCTCCCCTGTTATAATTCCAGCACGCTGTCTCTCTCCTTATTCCCACCCTTGCACCCAACTCGGTCACCCAAAGCTGCACCCAATCTTTTCCCCACCTTCCTATCTCCGTCCCCCTCGCCTTTCCATTGCCCTCTCCTGCTCCCTCTCTCCTCTATCTGTCTACCGACCAACTCCTCTTGCGGTGCGCCCCTCCCCCCTCCAACCCCCACTCACTCACTCCCTCCTCTGTCCCCACCTAATCACCTTCCTCTCTCTTCCCACTGGCTTCTCCCTCATCTGTACTTTCATTCGCTCGAGCCCAATGCTCTTGCACCTTCGCAACCGCGCTCCTCCTCCTCAGTCACTCCTTTCATACTCTCCTTCGGCCTCCCGCATGTTTTTCTAACACCTCCCTCCCCTCTGTCACATGCCTGTCCCTGTGGCAGCTGGTGGCCATTTATCTAGGTGGGGCTACTGCAACTGAGATGCTATGGTGAAGCACCAAGGGTCTCCGCTTACACACACACACACACACACACACACACACACACACACACACACACACGTTTCACAAATTTCTCACACGTACACACAAACTAACACAAACTATGTTGTCCCTTCTGACTTGCCGCACAGCAAGTAGCTACAACGGAGTTGTCAATATCGCCAAACCCTGTTGTCAAGGCCACGCGAGGCAAGGCCAAGGCCAAGTCCAGATAAAGACTTAAGGGGAGCGAGTCCAACTCAGATCTGAGTCCGAAGGTTTTTTTTCTTTTTTGGGGGGGGGATTTTTCCCCTTTTTTCTCCCCAATTACCAACCCCCCAATTACCAGTTGTATCCGGCCAATTACCCCACTCTTCCGAGCCGCCCCGGTCGCTGCTCCACCCCCTCTGCCGATCCGGGGAGGGCTGCAGACTACCACATGCCTCCTCCCATACATGTGGAGTCGCCAGCCGCTTCTTTTCACCTGACAGTGAGGAGTTTCACCAGGGGGACGTAGCGCGTGGGAGGATCACACTATCCCCCCCCCCCAGTTCCACCTCCCCCCTGAAGAGGCACCCCGACCGACCAGAGGAGGCGCTAGTGCAGCGACCAGGACACATACCCACATCCGGCTTCCCACCCGCAGACACGGCCAATTGTGTCTGTAGGGACACAACACGGGGGATTCGAACCAGCGATCCCCGTGTTGGTAGGCAATGGAATAGAGTGCTATGCAACCCGGACGCCCCAGACTGAAGCTTATCGAGTCTTAGTCAAGTCCGAGACTTTAAGCTGGCGAGTGCAACTCAAGACCAACGCGGCCAAAGCTTCTGTAAAGACAGACCCCAGAACACTGCAAGCCAATTGAAACTCCGTCTGTAGCTTCAGTAACCTCCAATCACAGTAAAATTTAAATTTCACTGCCCTGTAATATTCATTTAAGGGTTTTTTTTCCTCCTCCACTGAGGAGGGAATGGTTCAGATTCCAATTTTTCAAAGTTTTAGAATAATTATAAATAAAAAAAGAAACAGATTTGATTGCACCCAATTGATCTCCTCAGGGGGAGGTTTGATATTCTTTTATAACATTTTTAAAAAAGGTCAATTAAAGTCTTGTATCCAACTGGTCTTGGAAAATCACGGGTCCGCGATGTCCGAGTCGTGTACGAGTCTGAACTGCAAAAAAAGCTGAGCAGCGCCATGCAAATCTTAAAAAAAATGAAAACTGATGGTTGGCTTCTTAAAGAGCTCCCAAACACTGGACTCTGAATCAATGCAAGGCTGTCCTGTCACAGCACATTGCTTCAGTGGGCTGGACAGCGGTGGATGCTGAGAGACCTTAGAAATACTTACCTGTGCAGTTGGTCTCAACAGCGAAGCGTGAAGGCGATGTTGTGATAGAAGGAGACTTTTTCAGTCTAAATAGCCTTGGACCTGCGGTCGCAGAGCCAGAAACAACAACGTCAAGAAAAATCACATGCTGCATGGAAGACAAATACTCCAGGCAGGCGAGGGGAAAGGTTAAACTCCGCTGTAAACAAGCCATAGCAGGAGCAGCGCACTGCCAAGACAGGTGGAGAGGGGGGAGATGGAGGGAGCAAGATGGCGGTGGTTCAGGAAGGATGTTCAGAGGATTTGTTGAAGCATTTGAAAGGAGGGTTTTACAACAGCCAGGTAAGCGACATACAACAGCAGGCCTTTGAAGTGTCTGGGTATGTGGGGAGATTCTGGCGCTTACGTGCCCTGATTATCCCGAGAGAGTTTCACACCCCTCCCTCACATGTAGTTGCTGTAGAGCTCCCACCAAGCGAGGCATGTGGTGATAGTGTCTCAGCGGGAGCTGTCTTTATATGTGTGTAAGCGTGCATGTGTGTGTGTTTGTGTGTGTTTGTGCAGTGTGGGGGTGCAAGGGTGCAGATGTGTGGATATATGTCTGCAATTGCCGTGTGCACAAAAGCAAGTGTGAGGATGAGTAAACGTGAACCTGTGTGTGTGTTTGTGTGTGATAGCTCCTGGTGTGAAGGGTACACCAGAGTCAACTGGTGTGTGTTCCTTGAGAGCTCCCCTAGCGTCTTCCTCAGCTCCCTCTCCTCATCCCTTGTTCTGTGATCCCCACTCCCCCGTACCCCCACCTGCCTCGCTCTGCTGCTGTGATCCTAATTGGTAGAAAATGGCTGTTGAAGGAGCTTTGACTTGTGGTTGGTGGGTATCAGAGAGAAAAGGAGAAGGGGGCATAAAAGATAATTCAAATGCTCAAATTTGTCATCATTTTAAAAACAAGAAAGAAAAAAAATCAGTCAATTTAGTCTACAGGAGATAATTGCATGGATAAGTTTTGCTAAATCTTGTGTCGACATTAATCCTTTAATTCTTGCTCTATTTTTAGGATGATAATGGGCTGATTTTGTTATTGACTAGATGTGGCTATTAAAATTTAGATCCGTGTCTATAATTGCAAGATTTCTAGCTTGGTTTTTAGTCTTCAAAGACAGCGAGTCAAGATGAACAGTGACTTTTAACCTTTCTTCTTTGGCGACAAAGATCATTTTCTCAGTTTTTGCCTTATTTAGCTGAAGGAAATTCAGGCATATCCAGTCAGTGACTTTTTTCAATGCTCTGACACAGTGTATCTATTGGATGATACGGTCACTCAAGTGAGGGCACTAGGTACAATTTGGAGTCGTCTGTATGGGAGCATGTTAATGTTAAATAAAAGGAGCCCATTGATTGAACCTTGGGGAACTCCACACCTCACTTCAGTTTACTTGGACACGCAGTTGCCAGCTAAAACACAATGGTCCCTGTCTTCAGGATGGAACCTGAACAAAATTTAAGAATGTGCTGCAAATTCCAAGCCAGTTTTCCAGTCTGTCCAGTAGTATTGCATGGTCAACAGTGTCAAGAGCAGCACCAAGGTACAGAAGAACTAGGACTGAAATTTATCTGGAATCAATGTGCAAATGAATGTCATTTAGAACCTTAATAAGAGCAGCCTTGGTACTGTGATAGGGCTGAAATCCAGACTGGAAGTTGTCAATGTAGCCATAAAATGTTAATAACTTTTTGTTCAATGATTTTACTAATGAAGGTTAGATTTGATTTGATACAGGTCTGTAGTTGCCAATTACAGATACATCCAGGCTACTCTTTTTAACCCACCTTCAGGTTGGAATCATTTCTAGGCTCGTTGATAGGTAATAAGCACAACAATATTGTAGATAAAGAATTGCATTAAACCACAATTATAAAACAATTATAAAATACTAGCTGACAATTTATGGTATATATAATAAAAAACAAAACAAGTCAAGTCAGTAAAGTCTTTGGGTCAGTTAGTCAGTTACTTTGTGATGGTTCTGTCGTCCGTGGTCCTACCACACTGGAGATCGTAACAGTTCAAGTCCGTGAGGTGATAAGAGGACTTCCGGTTGGCTTGCCCTTGAGAATTCCAGCTCTGGATTGTTTTCAAAAGTATCAAAAAAAACAAGACTAGTGAGCATATGCAACTCTAATTCTATCTGATTACAATATACAATCATAAATGTTAAATATAATAACATTTACAGATCATCTCTTTTATGACTTATAAAAAGAAAATGAAGTTCACCTTTAAAGCACGAGAATAAAATCCCTTAATTAGAAATTAATGGTGCAATTTATCTTAAAACACAAATGAACCCGTTTCAAATATAATATGCACATGTAAACAATGTATTTTTTGTAATAGCAATTGTGCAAAACTAAGAAACACTAACTAAATCACCATGTGGAACGCCGTAAAATAACTCGCCAAAACGAGTGCAATAAAACAGAACTAAACCCTGACTGGGTGCTGGACCGCGTCTCCACAGCTACTCAGGAAAATTTAGTTTCAAAACTCCCTTTTTAAAACTTAAACTCTCTCCTTCCTGGAAACGAAGTAATTGTTTAATTGAAATTTATTGCACTTTTCAAATTATAACGTAATTAATGGAAACAGTTATTAATTAATTTAACTTATATAAACATTGTCTTAACTTAATATATTTTATTGATAATTTAAATTATATTTAAAACTTGAATAAAGCCTAAATGAGTCAATGAGGATCCACATTTCCTAATGGGCTACATCTTTTTTTTTTATTATGGGCTTAATAACTGCAGTTTTTCAAAGCCTTTGGAAAATTGGCTGATAGGAAAAAGCTATTTACTATTTTTAGTAAACCTGGTGCCAAATAGTTGAAAATATTTCTAAATAAGCTTGTTGGCAGAGCATCGAGGCAGCAGGTGGATTGCTTAAGATGTCGCGCAATGTCTTCCGAGTTTGTCGTCAATAGCACTAAGCTGTCATGTATACCATATTATTATTAATATTATACCATATTACTTTTTGATGACTGAAGGAAGGCAAATTTTCTGTTTGAAATGGAGTCATTGATGGCTTGTATTATGCTTTTAATATTATCAGTAAAAAGGGTATCAAACTCATATTGCATCTATGTGTTTATATTGTATTGTAACGTGCATGCATAAGTAGACACGTTAGCCCTTGGCTAACGGGTCGGACCCTTTAGTCGAGCGGATAGCGAGGTCTACGGGTTCGCGTCTCGGCTGCAGCAGTACCTGTGGTTGCCCCCCGAATTCGCTAAGGTATTTCACGTTGGGCCTTGGTCTCATTGATTACTTAACCATGTGATTCAACAGACAAAATATGTCAATATCCAAAATGCAATCAAACGGGTTGATTCGAGTTAAAATCCGTCACACCCTTGAAATGATTTTTGGTACAAAAATGTTTTATAAGCAAGGGAATTGAGAATTTTATCCATTCAAAAGCAAGGTCCGGGGATAGAATTAAAACTTGTTACGTGTTTTAATTGAAAATATCATTGACGATGAAAATGTTTCAGACATGTACCCACCAAAAAATTCCACACATTCAATAACATAATAAACCCTGGTTCACAGCAAAACTCAGGCAGCTTCGCCAGGCCAAGGAAGAGGCCTACAGGAGTGGAGGTAGAATCCTGTGCAATCAAGCCAGAGACACACTGACAAAGGAGATCAGAGTAGCCCAAAGGGGCTGGCTGCACTGAGAAGCCGAAAAACAGGCTTTCAGCTAATGATCTTGCGCCTGGGTGGAGAGGCCTGCAGGACATCACCAATTACAGTAGACCATCCTGCAGAGAACCATCAGCTAACTGATGACCTGAACGTGTTTTATTGCAGGTTTGATAAGCCCACTTTCATTCCCCTCACCCTCTCCGACCACATCACACAACAACACCGCCTGACAGCCCTTCACCCCTCCCCACTGACTCCCTCCACCTGCACTCAGCGATATGTGAAGAGGATGTGTGTCAGCTCTTCAAGAGAAGGAAGATCAGGGAGGCACTAAGCCAGGGAAGGCATGTCTTCCTCTTGACTGAAAGTCTGTGCTGACCAGCTGGCCCCCATCTACATACTGATCTTCAACAGATCAGTGTAACTGTGTGAAGTTTCCTCCTGCTTCAAAAGCTCCACTACCATCCCAGTCCCCAAGAAATCCTGTATCTCAGGGTTAAATGACTACAGACCTGTTGCCCTGATGTATGTGGCCATGAAATCCTTTGAGAGACTGGTATTGGCCCACCTGAAGGACATCACAGGTCCCCTACTGGACTCTGTGCAGTTTGCCTACCAGGCCAACAGGTCAGTGGATGATGCAGTCAACATGGGATTGCACTACATCTTGCAACACCTCAACTACCCTGGGACACACGCAAGGGTCCTCTTTGTGGACTTAAGCTCAGTGTTCAACACCATCATCCCAGACATCCTCCACCCAAAACTCACCCAGCTCACTGTACCAGCTCCCACCTGTCAGTGGATCAAAAACATCCTGACAGACAGGAGACAGCAAGTGAGGCTGAGGTGTGAATTCACACTTGCAGCGGCCTCACCCAGTGCTGGTGTGGGAAGTTGGCAGTGCGAATTCACTTTTGTGGCGGCCTCACCCAGTATTGTCCATGCGGTCTCTTCGTCTAAGTTTGAGTTTTCATTTGATGGCTGGGAGAGCTGCTGCTTGATCAGCTGGGAGAGCTTGGTCTGCTGTGTCCTGTGGGCCAAGGGACCACGGCCCTGCCCGGAGCTGCATCCAAGGAGTTAACACTGAGGGCAGTCTGACAGGATACGGAAGCGGGGCAGGCTAAGCTAACTGCTAGCCCATGCAGACCGGCAGTCCCGACAGTCATCCTGGCTGGCGTTCGTTCCCTTGGACAGTGATTTTTTTGTTTAGTTTGGGTGTTCGTTTAGATATATATGTTAGTTTGAATATACTAGGTGTTAGTTTGGATAGATGTGTTCTTGTAGTTCTTGGATTTTTTTTTTTTTTGGTCTTTGTGTTGCACTGCTCTAGGCTGGGGGAAAAGCTATTTTGTCTCATTTCATGTATGCAAGTACATGAAATAAAATGACAAAGTGATTCCTGATTCCTGAAAATCACACCCGGCACCCGGACAATAAGCACTGGCGCTCCCCAGGGATGTGTGCTCTACCCTCTGCTCTTCTCCCTCTACACAAATGACTGCCTCTCAGGAGACCCGTCTCTTAAACTCCCGAAGTTTGCAGAAGACACAAGGATCATCGGCCTCATCCAGCACGGTGACGAGTCTGCATACAGACAGGAGCTTGAACAGCTGGCCCCCTGGTGCGGTCATAAAAACCTGGAGCTGAACACGCTCAAAACTGTGGAGATGACAGTGGACTTCAACACTGTCCCTCCTCAACATACCCAACAGCACTATGTCTGCTGTGGAAACCCTCAGGTTCTGGGACCCACAATCTCCCAGGACGTAAGGTGGGCATCCAATACAGACAAAATCATCAAAAAGGCCCAGCAGAAGATGTACTTTCTCTGTCAGGAAGTCCAACCTGCCTCAGCAGCTGCTGATTCATTTCTACTCCGCAGTAATCCAGTCTGTCCTCTGCACATCCATCACTGTCTGGTTTGGATCGGCCGCCAAACAGGACAGGAACAGACTACGACGGACAGTCAGGACTGCAGAGAAAATCACTGGTGCCAACCTGCCCTCTATTCAGGACTCATACAACTCCAGACTCAGGAAACGGGCAGGCAACACCACTGCAGAATCATCACACCCTGGTCACAACTCCTCCCCTCTGGTAGGCGCTACAGAGCACTGTACCCCTGAACAACCAGACACAAGAACCGTTTCTTTCCACAGGCTGTCAATCTGATGAACACTTGAAATTGTCATGATAAATGTAAGTAGACTGTTTATACTGTATAATGTACATATATACGTATATGCCCATTCTGTAATGTCCACCTGCCTCATGTATATAAGTAACCTGCTATCAGAGTTATTCCAGCATCTTTGCACTCTGCACCATTGCCTTCCTGTTTCACCTGCATATCGTCATTCCTGGCGTATATTCCTGAAGACTTTCTATGAAAGTACAATTGAAAGCCAACAAAGCGGAGTCAAACTCCATGTATGTACAAACATACATGGCTAAATAAAGATTCGGGTTTCTCTCAACTCTCATCTAAAGTAAGTAAAAATCAAGTATTTGCAGTATAAATCAGGGTATGTTGAGAAAGTCCAAGTTGTATCTTTATGAATGTCCAAGTCGTTAAAGAGTCTCTATAAACATCCGAGTTTTTTATGTCAAGGAAGTGAAGCCGTTTTTCTTCAAGCCACTGCCATTTTTTGTCCACAGGGGCGCGCAAAATTAACAAAAAGATCAGAAAAACTCTGTGGCGGCTTTAAAGCAGCGGTCGATGACAAGATGGGACGTCTCCAAGAGAGCGGAATACGAGTTTTAAATGATGGGGTGGAAGGGAGGCGCCGTATAGTCCCCCTGCACCTCCCCGTGGTTGTGTGTCTGCGGATGTGAGAGTGTGCGTCTCCTCCACTGTCTCTCTTCTCTGCATGTTTTTGGAGAACGTGCCCACACGCGTGTGCGTTCCTGCATACGTGCCTTCACGCGACACACACGCCAGGCAGCCCTTCCCCTTGGTGAGGCCACAAGCGCTGGGACGGTCGGAAGGCCGGGCTGGGAAGCGGCGCTGTGGGCGTCCAGTTAGCCTCCCTGCACGCCTTCGATAGATCCGCGGCTTGATGCAGACTGACAGCGAGAACGATGTGGAGGCACAACCCCAAACCTCCCCAGTTCCTGCCAAGAGATCTGCAGCTTGTGAGGGCTCTCGTTTACACGAATCCCGTCTTGTCTCACGAACACATCAGCTTGGCAGAGAAACGAGTATACCCCTCAGCTGATTCTCTCTCCCCCTCTCTCCCCAACGATCATCTATCTATCTATCTATCTATCTATCTATCTATCTATCTATCTATCTGTCTCTCTCCCACTCTCTCCCTCTCAATCGCTCTCTTTCTCCCTCTCTCTCTCTCTCTCTATGTATATATCTCCCACTCTCTCTCTCCCCCTCTCTCCCTAACGATCATCTATCTATCTATCTATCTATCTATCTATCTATCTATCTATCTATCTATCTATCTCTCCCACTCTCTCCCTCTCAATCGCTCTCTTTCTCCCTCTCTCTCTCTCTCTATGTATATATCACCCACTCTCTCTCTCTCCCCCTCTCTCCCTAACAATCATCTATCTATCTATCTATCGCTGTCTCTCTCCCACTCTCTCCCTCTCAATCGCTCTCTTTCTCCCCCTCTCTCTCTCTATGTATATATCTCCAACTCTCTCTCTCCCCTCTCTCCCTAACGATCATCTATCTATCTATCTATCTGTCTCTCCCCCCCTCTCTCTCTCCCTATCTATCTCTCTCTCTCCCTATCTATCTCTCTCTCTCCCTATCTATCTATCTATCTATCTATCTATCTATCTATCTATCTATCTATCTATCTATCTCTCCCACTCTCTCCCTCTCAATCGCTCTCTTTCTCCCTCTCTCTCTCTCTCTATGTATATATCTCCCACTCTCTCTCTCTCCCTCTCTCTCTCTCTGGATCACTCTCTTTCTCCCTCTCTCTCTCTCTCTATGTATATATCTCCCACTCTCTCTCTCTCCCGCTCTCTCTGGATCGCTCTCTCTCTCTCTCTCTCTCTCTCTCTCTCTCTCTCTCTCTCTCTCTCTCTCTCTATATATATATATATATATATATATATATATATATATATCTGTCTCTCTCCCTTTCTCTCTCCCATTCTCTCTCCGACTCTCTCTCTCCCTCTCTGGGTGTGCGACTCATTCCTCCTTTCACCTTTCCCTCTCGAGCGCTGTCGTCAACCTGTCCGCCAGTCCATCCTCACCCAGCCCCGACTCTTTCCGTCGTGAAGGTTTCTGTCGACTAACACTACCAACCACCCAGCAAACCTTTCTCGCCCACACCCAGACCCCCAACTCTGTCAGACGTGTCTGCCCGGGCTTTGCCTCGCATGACTGCCTGCCGTGAGAAGCTTCGAGCTGGCGGGGAGTCGGTGCAGCGACACGGCCTGCGACGCGGCTCGCTCAGATAACACCTATAAAACTTTTTTTTTTTTTGAGAGGCCACGAATGTCATCAAAAACAGGGAGCACAGGCAGAGGAGACCTGTCCTGGCTGACACAGTAAATGAAATCTTTGGAGGATTTTTTGATCCCCTGGTCGTTCACCTACACGACCTTTCCCTCAGCAGCAGGAGGTCTGGCTACGCCGCTAAAGGAGAAAGCAAATATCAGCACAGGAGCTCTGAGCAACTGCACCGAGACGGTCTCCGTCCGGCTTCTTTTGATATGAAAATGATCTTTGAACAGCAGTTTCTAAACGGAGGCCATGACCGACTGACTCCAAAACCGCACTGGTAATGTGGGACATCTTTAACATTTCCCCATGCAGGCAGGAAGTGCATAGCGGTTTCTTTTTGTTTCCCTTTTTGTTTTGTTTTTTAGACCCTGTAGAACCTGATAATGTCATAAATTCCCAATAATGTAATAACACCGATAATGTAATATAAATCTGCTCTTGAGTCCATTGAAAATGCAATAAAACCTGATAATGTAATAACTTCCTGATAATGTAATAAAGTGCATTTCCCAATAATGTAATAAACTTTTTACCAATAATGTAATAATGTGTTGCATTAACGGGACGTTATTAGGGTTAGGGTTAGGGTTTAGGGTTAGGGTTAGCTATGATATATAGTTTATTACATTATCGGGAAATGCACTTTATTACATTATCAGGTTCTACAGACCCCCCCCCTTTTTCTCCCCAATTGTATCCGGCCAATTACCCCACTCTTCCGAGCCGTCCCGGTCGCTGCTCCACCCCCTCTGCCGATCCGGGGAGGTCTGCAGACTACCACATGCCTCCTCCCATACGCGTGGAGTCGCCAGCCGCTTCTTTTCACCTGACAGTGAGGCGTTTCGCCAGGGGGACGCAGTGCATGGGAGGATCACGCTACAGCCTCGCAGCTTCTGCAAAGCAAAGGTGTGCAAAAAGAAACAACTTCCAAAATAAGTACATTTCTAGACCTAAATTACACGCTAATGATGTTGTTTATTCCCCAGTTACAGGAAATACCAAATTACAAGGCAAGGGCACAATTTCAGGGGAGTGGATGTTTCAATTAAACACCACAAAGGTACACATTTACGTTATTGACAGTTTCACAAGGCGCTATTGTCACAGCTAGCGGCTTAGCCATAAAGGCTGCGTCTGCGGGCTCCTAGCTGTGTGTCTGCCCAGCTTATTATGTTCCACCCTACATCTCCTGACAACCTAATTACTACCTCCACCAGTATAATGGCATCCTGAAAATTTCAAGCACAAGCGAAACCCAGTTTTGACAGGGTTGTGGATTGTGAGATGTTTGTGTAGGAGGATATTTTTCAGGGGCTGATTTTTTTTCCCCGAGTACGTAATTATTTACGTTTCTGGTGTCATTCCGAAGAATAGAAAGGAAGTGGCTGTGATGAGCGAGACTGGTAGGAAATTGATGTAAAAATACGGTTATTTTGTTTTGCTGCTTTAAGTGTCAATATTCTGAATGGAAAATACCAGCTATTGTGCATTCTCCTGATTCGGGCCTTCCTCTGGCAGTGAGAATTACTAATGGGGTGTAGCAGCCGTTGTCCTTGTATGCCATCGGCTCCGCAGTAAAGCAGTTCCCACCCTCGTGAAAATGGCCTCCGCAGACCAACCCTAACACAGGCTATCTAGTGTATTACAGAAGACACCAAACTATATGGGAACATTATTGTACTTTATACTGTTGTGTTGAATCGGTATATTAGCTGTCCACAGAAGCATCGCCACATCGTCAGCATGTTTCCACCCTGTTTCCTGTTTGAGTAGGAATGTCTTTGCTGCTGCACCAGTGTTCATCTCAACAGTAGGAATATGGAGAATATCTCCAACCATGGTAAAGATGTCAGTTGGCATCAAGTAACCTGACTCCATCCATCCATTATCCAAATCGCTTATCCTACTCCGGGTCGCGGGGATGCTGGAGCCTATCCCACCAGTCATTGGGCAGCAGGCAGGGAGACGCCCTGGACAGGCCACCAGGCCCCATATGATCCATATAGAATTCATAAATTCTGGAGAAAAATACCAGATTTCAGGCAAGTTCTCATTGCCCAAATAATGAAAAACATGTTGTAAAATGTATGTTTCCATCCATTATCCAAACCGCTTATCCTTACTCAGGGTCACGGGGATGCTGGAGCCTATCCCAGCAGTCATTGAGCAGCAAGTGGAGAGACACCCTGGACAGGCCACCAGGCCATCACAGGGCTGATTTGATGTGAAAAAAATCAGGAAGAGGTGACGGGGGCAGGACAGTGAAGTCTGGCAGTGCCTAGCCACAACCTGGCCTACAGGCGGTATGTTTTGCCCTACCTATCTTTTTGCTGGAAGAACAGGGCACAGTGGCCCAGTGGTTAGCGCTGTAGCCTCACAGCAAGAAGGTCCTGGGTTTGAACCCCGGGGTTGTCCAACCTTGGTGGCCATCCCAGGTTGTCCTCTGTGTGGAGTTTGCATGTTCTCCCCGTATCTGCGCTGGGCTTTCTCCGGGTGCTCCGGTTTCCCCCACCATCAAAAAAGAGAAACACGCGTGTTAGGGTTAATACTCAGGTCTGCGCCCCTGAACAAGGCAATGGGAAAAGAACTGGAGTTGATCCCAAGGCACAGCATGAAGGCAGCAGCCCACTGCTCCTTGCTATACAGAGCACAGCTAAGATGGGTTAGATTGCAGTAACTGAATTTCCTCAAGGGGTTTTTCAAGGAAACCTTTCAAGGAAACTTTTCAAGGAAACTTAAAGAAGAAGAAAGCCTCTTTTATTTTGTCATGTATTCTTACAATGAAATGTGTTCTCTGCGTTTAACCCATCCCGTTGTATAGGAGCAGTGGGCAGCTGCAGCACCCGGGGACCAACTCCAGTTCTTCTTTCCATTGCCTTGCTCAGGGGCACAGGCATATCAGGTATTAACCCTTAACATGCATGTCTTTTTGATGGTGGGAGGAAACCGGAGCAGCCGGAGGAAACCCACACAGACACGCGGAGAACATGCAAACCCCACACAGAAAGGACCCGGGACGGCCTGGGGTTCGAACCCAGGAACCCAGGACCTTCTTGCTGTGAGGCAACAGTGCCGTGTTAGGTTTGACAGATAACCATGCAGGCCTGTTATGCTCTTCAAAACCTCAGAGACAGAGTGACTTGGGCATAGTTTTTCAGTCATTTGCATTTTACATAGTAGCAACAGTACAATACTACGCTAAAGCAGAAAAAAAACCTGCTTCATTTAAAAACTCTCATGTGCAAGACCTTCCAAGGTATTACTTAAAATCATGACGCTAACCGAAAATCTCCGTATCTGTTTACTCTTTGATTCTATTGCAGGTTGGAGGGAAACGGCGCCACACTGCCCAAAAATTGCCTCAGTTATCACCAGCCCAAAATGGAGATATTCTGTGCGAGTAGGCTTGGAGGGTAAAGGATGAGTAGATTAGACTATTTTCTCTCTCCGACTACAGTTGCGCTGATGGTATCAAGCATGAGTTTTGGGCTCCTGACAACACACACCCTGATGGGAAAACTTATCAAACAAATGACTGTAGCTGGCGAGTAATTGAATGAAAGGGTTTGCAGCTATCAGCCTAAGATACAGAACAAAGCAATGAGCTATTCCAAATGAGGGAAACAGGCAATAAACAACTTTTACAGAGACAAGGAACAGAGGAAGATGGTTTGTCAGATGGCCATTTTAAGTTCAGCCCTGCAGCTCTGACAATCACAAAATGATCTAAGTTTTACAGGTTAGTTTTAGAAAGTTTTGCCCCGACTGCGAATCAAGACACATATTACATTTACAACTCTGTGCATTTTGATTTGTTTTTTTTGCATATCGTCCCCTTTTTCTCATTTATCTCTTCTGTCACTTGTATGACACTGCCCAATAAGGCAAACATATCTCACAATATCAATAACACATCGATGATGTTAGACAGATACAGTGTCTAAATTATAATTTAGACACTGTAGTGTTGTCAGCAACCTCACTTCCCACATCCACCCTTAAATCCCAATTATTTTTTGGAACAAACATGCCATGTAAAAATGAGAGTATGTCCAAGAGTTGAGAATGAGGAAATACCACCGGGGCCGTCACGCGCGGGGGGTTGAGGCCCTGTGCGAACTTGATGTGCGAGGCCCTACTCATTGATCTGCATGCGTATGAATCAGTCACACACAGCTAGCTATTCTAGTTCTACTGCACACAGCTATTCTAGTTCTACTGCACACAGCTATTCTAGTTCTACTGCATGAAGCTATTCTAGTTCTACTGTGCACAGCTGTTCTAGTTGTACTGCATGAAGATATTCTAGTTCTACTGTGCACAGCTATTCTAGTTCTGTTGCACGCAGCTGTTCTAGTTCTACTGCATGCAGCTATTCTAGTTCTACTGCACACAGCTATTCTAGTTCTATTGCACACAGCTATTCTAGTTCTATTGCACACAGCTATTTTAGTTCACCAGCATGCAGCTATTCTAGTTCTACTGTGCACAGCTATTCTAGTTCTACTGCACACAGCTATTCTAGTTCTACTGTGCACAGCTATTCTAGTTCTACTGCGCACAGCTATTCTAGTTCTACTGCGCGCAGCTATTGTAGTTCTACTGCACACATCTATTCTAGTTCTACTGCATGCAGCTATTCTAGTTCTACTGCACACAGCTATTCTAGTTCTACTGTGCACAGCTATTCTAGTTCTATACTGCACTCAACTATTCTAGTTCTACTGCTAGTTCTGTATGCAGCTATTCTAGTTCTATACTGCACACTTATTCTAGTTCTACTGCGTGCAGCTATTCTAGTTCTACTGTACACAGCTATTCTAGTTCTAGTGCACGCAGCTATTCTAGTTCTATTGCATACAGCTATTCTAGTGCTGCTGTGCACAGCTATTCTAGTTCTGCACACAGCTATTCTAGTTCTACTGCACACAGCTATTCTAGTTCTACTGTGCACAGCTATTCTAGTTCTATACTGCACGCAACTATTCTAGTTCTACTGCTAGTTCTACTGTATGCAGCTATTCTAGTTCTATACTGCACGCACTTATTCTAGTTCTACTGCGTGCAGCTATTCTAGTTCTACTGTACACAGTTATTCTAGTTCTACTGTACACAGCTGGTCTAGTTCTATACTGCACGAACCTATTCTAGTTCTACTGCCCGCAGACCACATGCAGACCACATTACCTTCCCAGAGAGTTCACTTCAGCTGTATTAGCTGCTGTTTACACTCCACCACAAGCTAATGCTAACAAAGCTATTAGCGAACTCTCGCAACACATTTCCTCTGTTGAAATCTCCAACCCTGACATGTCTGTCATCGTGTCAGGTGATTTCAACCAGACAAATCTCTCCCTCGAACTACCGAACTAGGAGCAACAAGTCACTTACCATAGCAGAGAAAACAGAACATCTCGATTTCGAACGCTCACCGTGCATTCCCGAGGGCTCCCCTGGGGAAGTCCGACCACGCTGTGTTACTCCTCATCCCAAAATACAGACAAAAGCTTCAATCTACCAAGAAAACACCCCAATCTGTCGGGTCCATGGATGCCACTGAAGCGCCTCGAGGGTGCTCTGAATGCACTAACTGGAATATAGTCGGTACAGCTTGCGACTCCCTCGATGAACTCACTGACACAGTGGCGTCATATACCAAGTTCTGCGAGGAAATGTGCATCCCTACCAAAACAGTGACATTGTACGGCAATAAAAAACCCTGGTTCTCCAAAGAGCTACACCTCCTACACGAAGAAAAGAACTGGGCGTACAAAAACGGAAAGAGGGATCAGTACACCCTCAGTACAGGTGTTCCTCAGGGCTGTGTTCTCTCCACCTGGCTCTTCTCACTTTACACCACCCACTTGACATCCACGGACAGCTCTGTGAAAATGATAAAATACGCAGACGACATAACCATTGTAGGCCTCATCTCCGACAATGATGAAACCCAGTACCGCACTGCAGTAGACCCAGATGAAACCCAGTACCGCACCGCAGTAGACCAAGCTCTCATTGGTGTGCAAACGACAACCTTCTGCTTAATACAGTCAAAACCCAAGAACTCATTATTGACTTCCGATGCATGCCGAATCCTAAAACACTCATACAAATGAACGGAGGCCCCATCACCACCACTGACTCTTTTAAATTCCTTGGAATATACATCAGCAATAACCTGAAGTGGAAAATTAACACTGAACACATCACTGCAAAAGCTCAGCAATGACTTTACTTTCTTGGGCCGCTTAAGAAATACTGGATAAAGCATCAACTGCTCATTCTGTTTTACTCAGCCATTATCGAGTCCATCACAACATCTTCTATTATAGTTTTACAGTATTATAGTATTGCAGTATTGCAGTATTACAGTATGGTATGGCGGCACGGACAGTCAAACATGGAAGAAACTGCAGCAGATTGTCAACAAGGCATCCAAAATCATAGGCAACCCACTCCCCTCAGTTGAACCTCTACATACTCACCGGACTGTAAAGCCAGCAAAGAAGATCACCTCCGACCCCTCACATCCTGCTCATCACCTCTTCCAGCTCCTTCCCTCAGGGAGGCGCTACACGACACTGTCCACTAAGGCTAAATGCTTCACAAACAGTCCCCCCCCCCCCCCCGAGCCATCAGGACTCTGAATCCCTTCCTATAGTCCCCTCCTCACACACCACTGCCATAAATACCATCATTCACCTAACTGTTATGTATGATATGTTTGTTTCTGTTATTGTGTAACTGTATTGTTCGTGATAATATGTGGAGCGTCTGTTGTTGTCCATGTTTATTGTGCTGCAGAGTTTGTGTATCAAAAACAAATTCCAGCGGCCTTGGTTGTGTGGCTAATAAAACATTCTAATCTAATCTAATCTAATCTAATCTAAATATATCCGGCGATCCTCACAGTCACTTGTGAAATTCTTCTTTTTAAATTTCTTTTTCCTTTTCTCAGCACCCAACTTGTTGTTAGGAAATGTGTTGTGCTCCCGAGCAGCCGACATTGTTTCCCCTTCTCCTTCTTCCTCGTGGTGAGCGGCAAGATGGAGTACACACTACGTAACGACGCAATGTCGAAAATGACCAAAAAAAAAAACATGTTGGATTTTTTTTTTCACATGACCTTGACTTTGCGTGATGGAAGCAACAAAGAAATTCCACTTTAGAAGCATGTTGGTTCAAGAACAGTCAAAGAAAAACACTGCAGGATTGAAGGCCAGGCGCGAGGCCCTGTGCAGTCGCACACTTGGCACAGCCCATGCGAAGGTTCTGCATCTGTCCATGTTGCCCAGATTCATTTCTGCAATGACAGGATGAAAATATGCCCAACATATGATACAAAAGAGTGATCATTTTATGGTGCGGGAGGAAAAAATTTCGTGCGACCTCTGAAAATCTTTGTGTGTGTGTGTGTGTGTCTTCTCCTGGATCGCCACCTTGTCGTGATGGAGAACCTTGCGTGTACCAATGATCCCAAGAGCTATGCCATCCAGAGCTTGCCTCCTGGTAGGGTCACCCAAGGTGGATAGGTCAAGGAGGAGGTTCCAGAAGAAGCGCGATCCAACAATGACCTCAACGGTGGAACTGGTGGAAGATGTCTCCAGGTCGCAACGGCAGTGAAGGCGGATGGAGGCTGCAACAGAGGGTGGTCCCCAATCGTCTTGGTTCTCCATGCCATTGGACTCTGGCCACCCCCTGCCAAGGACTGTGTGGTGGCTGCAGATGCATCAGCCTCTCCACGTAAAAAGCTGTCACGCGCAGCCGTTATGTGGCTCCAGGATCGGCCTCTACACCCACTCGAGGACCCAGAGGGACCCAGAGGGAAGACAGTCATTCTCGACCCTGAGTGACCGCCAATGATGATAGTGTGTGTGTGTGTGTGTGTGTGTGTGTGTGTGTGTGTGTGTGTGTGTGTGTGTGTCTGTTCGAGCATGCGGCTGGGTTTGTCTTGTCCGTGTGCTTCCTTATAAAGTATTTACCAAAGTAACTAATTTGCGGGAGGTGCAGTTTTTGTTATTTGACCTGTGTTTCACACTGAGTTCAGTCTCTGCAAATACCATTAATCCACATTGACCAGGGGACAGAACCAAGGGGACCTGGGAGGGGGGGGGGGCTTCACATCTAAAGCAACACACACTCAAGGCCGTCGTTCAAAACCTCACATTAATTCGTTGCAATGTGTCAGAGATGTAACTTCCTCCACGCTCCTCGTGGGTATTCATCTGCAAACACAAGTGAATAATTGAACAAAGGGGTGCGTGCGTGCCACGCAATGAGATAAATGGGTTTGGGTTTAGCATGCTACTGCCAGCCCAGTATATAGGAGTCGCTTGGTTTTAGATACGGAGTTGGACCTTCATACACACCTATACTTTCATATTTTCAGTGTTGGTCGATGTAAACAAAAGTACATGTAAAGAAGGATTAATTCCAACCTACAATCAATATGTATGATAAATGATGCGTTGCATCGTCACTCTGCATGGTGCCAAGGGAAGCAAACCCTTAACGGGTTGATTTGGTATGAAGGCGAGTTAAATCAGGGTTAGGACGTAGGGACATGGACACATGCAAACACATTTGTAGCTCACTGTGTAACTGAGAGTACATTTCAGATAAGAAATGAGAGGAGGGAAAATACTGTTTGTCAAAAATGATTGCAATGCATTAATACAATTTTGCATTAGCATTCCTGACAGAATTCAGGTTATAATGATTTAAAGAGCAACTAAACACTGTACTATTTTTTTAAGTTTTTCCACCATGTAAAAGTGAAAAACTATCGTTGAGCGGTGATGTTGGGACTAAGTGGTGTTAGCATAGCAGGGTAAACACAGCCATGGATAATAAAATTAATGATGGGCCTACTCCATTTGCATGTGGCAATGAGCCAGGATGGATTAAAAAAAAACAACCTATTGACTGTTGTCGATGATTGCTCATCGGCACACCTAAATATGGATATTTAACAATAAATGTGCCTTATTGATTGTGAATGTAGGTCTGTAACATGTTTTGGTTTCGAGACAAAAGAGAATCGTGCTCTGAGTTGTTGCCTCAGGTGAAGGAGTTCATGTATCTCGGGGTCTTGTTCTCGAGTGAGGGTGGGATGGAGCGGGAGATTGACAGGCGGATTGGTGCAGCATCAGCAGTAATGTGGACGTTGTACCGGACCGTTGTGGTGAAGAGGGAGCTGAGCCGGAAGGCAAAGCTCTCAGTTTACCAGTCAGTCTTCGTTTCAACCCTCACCTATGGTCATGAGCTTTGGGTAGTAACCGAAAGGGTGAGATCGCGGATACGAGCGGCTGAAATGAGTTTCCTCCGTAGGGTGTCTGGGCTCAGCCTTAGAGATAGGGTGAGGAGCTCAGACACCCGGAGGGAACTCGGAGTAGAGCTGCTGCTCCTTTGTGTCGACAGGAGCCAGTTCAGATGGTTCAGGCATCTGATTAGGATGCCTCCTGGGGACCTTCCTTTGGAGGTTTACCGGGCACGGCCAACTGGGAGGAGACCCTGGGGTAGACCCAGAACTCGCTAGAGGGACTACATGTCCGACCTGGCCTGGGAACGCCTTGGGATCCCCCAGGAGGAGCTGGAGGACGTTGCTGGGGAGAGGGACGTCTGGAGTGCCCTACTTAGCTTGCTGCCACCGCGACCCGACCCCGGAGAAGCGGCTGGAGATGAGATGAGATGAGATGAGATGAGATGAGATGAGATATGAGATGAGATGAGATGAGATGAGATGAGAGCCGTGCTGCTTCTGAAAAAAAGTTTGCCATACAGCAATTTCCAACATTATTCATAATAAACGACAATTTGTAGCAGTCGTGAGGGGAAATCTGTCAGCTACGTCCGTTGTGGTTTTGCACAGTACAGTATGATGCATCTGCTGCTGTCTTCAATACAGCCATCATAACCGTAGCCTAAATGCCTTGCAGGTATATAAAACTTGCAATCCGTGGTCCCTTAAGAATATATAATAATAGCAGGTGCATAAACACTTCTCCTTTCGGTATCCTCGTTGATTTTTTTGTTGATATTGGACCGAAAGAAATCTGTTTTATCACCGAAGAAGTTTCTAGGGAATTGGATTAATATTGGGTTGACTGTTCATCATTACAGAATAAAAAACCTTGGTGAAATTTTGATTAAGTCAATTTATAGTGTCTTTTTCCTCCTGCAGTGAGGCACTGCAGGCTAGATACGCTCTAAATACCATTTCACATCGTCTCGAAGAGTGCATTAAGATATTACTTTTTATTACCACTGCAGTAAAACTGGGGCTTCTGCGCTGGCCATGATGTTGAACACTGTGAGAAAAGAGCTGGCCGGTGGAACTTCAGTTGTTGTCTGCCTTGTGGTAACACAGAAACCCTGGGTGATGGAGGAGAAAGGTGTGTGTCTGCATGTGATTGGGTGAGAGCCAAAAAAAAAAAATCTTCTATGACAAATATGTTACACCTCTGGGTACAGATCCTAACAACCTGTGGGTGTGTGTGTGTGTGTGCGCGCACATTTATACATGTTCATGCATGCTAACACACGCATGTTTGTGTTCATGCATGCTCATGCATGCATCTATATGTGTGTCTTTATACATGCTCATGCATGCACATGCATGCTCACACAAATTCATGTGTGTTTGTGTGTGTGTCTTTATGCATGCTCATGCATGCATACATGCATGTTAACACATGCGTGTGTGTGTGTGTGTGTGTGTGTGTGTGTGTGTGTGTGTGTGTGTGTGAGACAATAGATAATGTTTTAGAAGTGTCTCTCTCAGTTGATTTCATCATCATGTGATGCCATTGGCTGCAGGGCAGGAATTAACCTGACACAGATCAGACACCATGATGTAGCACCAGGGTATGGCCACAAATAGTGATTTTGTCACAAGTGGCGGACACACTTTTGTTATGCGTATCTCATTAACATGAAGAATGGGTCCAGGGCAAACCCTCTCATATCTTGCAATACACCTCTGACGCACGATGTTATCCTTCCCCCACGGAACGCAGGGGTCACTTCTTCCTTCCCCTCAGTTAAACTGGTTAGCTGTCGATGAGCTATGCAGCGATACTTAAATAATCCTCTTTTTTCCTCAATCAAGGATTCGCTTTACCTTGAAACGGAATTCCTTAAGATTTGCATGGAACGAAGGCCCTTTCTGATCCGGTCCATCGCTGGACGTGATCTAATCAGGAGAAATCTGCATCCGGAGCGCTTCTGTGACCACATATCTCGGTGGCGTCGGTGAGGTGTGAAAAAGGGATCCGACACAAAGGAAGCGGCATGTCCGAGTCTTCACTGCGGAGGAAGGACGCAGCATTTCTGAGGAAACGTGACGCCGCTGCGGCCAGCAAACACGTATGACATCGCAAGCTCGTCAAACACCTCTGCCAGTTAGTATGACGTCACCCACAGAAGAAACGCAGACAACAATAACCATGAAACGTGCTCGAGAAGAACACCTGCCAAAAGAAAAGCAACCACGTGCAATTAAAACCCAGAATGAGCAGTTCTCCATTCTCGGGCTGGAAAGAGAAGAAGAGAAAAGGACCGACATCGCCGGGCTAATCTACTCTGGTCTTTACTTTATCACGCCACTTTATTTGCTTTAGTTTGGTATGCCTCTTTTACACGATACTGCCTGCCTCAAAGAACCTCTCTTTTTTTAATTTGATTTGATTTGATTTTGTTTACCCCAAGAGGGGTGTTTAAGGGGCAGGGGCTCAAGCTTGATTGTGAGTTTGATTATGTGCCGTTTGCTTTGCCAGGTTATGTGATAAACCTTTTTTTCTTTAAATCTATCTACTACACGCACACGCACACACCTAGGGACAATTTAGTACGGCCAATTCCCTTGACCTACATGTAGTGGTAGATTGTGTATGTGTGTGTGTGTGGGGGGGGGGGCTGTGATGGCCTGGCGGCCTGCCCAGGGTGTCTCCCCGCCTGCCACCCAAAGACTGCTGGGATAGGCTCCAGCATCCCCGCCACCCTGAGAGCAGGGTAAGCGGTTCAGATAATGGATGGATGGATGGATGGATGGATGGATGGATGGATGGATGGATAATGGATGGATGGATAATGGATGGATGGATGGATGGATGGATGGATGGATGGATGGATAATGGATGGATGGATAATGGATGGATGGATGGATGGATGGATAATGGATGGATGGATAATGGATGGATGGATGGATGGATGGATAATGGATGGATACTGGATGGATGGATGGTTGGATGGATGGTTGGATCTACTATAACTTCAGAGTGGAAGTCCTGGAAGGAAGGCGAACATGAGTCCTGCATTGGGTAATTGGCTTGAGCAATGCAGGGCAGAAACATATTGTTGGCCGTCCGGGTGGCGTGGCGGTCCATTCCGTTGCCTACCAACATGGGGCTCTCCGGTTCGAATCCCGCGTTACCTCGGGCTGGATCGGGCGTACCTACAGACACACTTGACCGTGTCAGTGGGTGGGAAGCCGGATGTGGGTATGTGTCCTGGTTGCTGCACTAGCGCCCCCTCTGGCCGGTCGGGGCGCCTGTACGGGGGGGTGGGGCTGGAGGAAATAGCTTGATCCTCCCACGCGCTACGTTCCCCTGGTGAAACTCCTCACTGTCAGGTGAAAAGAAGCGGCTGGTGACTCCACATGTATCAGATGAGAACCGGGTATCACGCCAAATCGTGTAATACACCCGCCGGTCCAGCGTGTCAGTGTCACGGTTTGCCTCGCTCAGGCGTGACATGTACACGCGTGTATGAGGGCGCAGTGCCAGCAGGGGGCGATGATTAACTCAATGCCAGCAACTCCCCACGGAGGTAAAGAAGCAGACAGCATTTTCCAAAATCCATCCCCTAACCCTAACCCAACCCTAAACCTAACCCTAACCTGCCTTCACCTCTTGATCATCGCCCCCTGCTGGCACTGCACCTTCATACACGCGTGCACTTTTCAAGAGCAACCTTTAGGTTACGTGTGGCCTCTGTTTTGTTCATGCATGATAAAATCGTAGCTTGGTAAGGTTGATGTGTACTAATACACGACACACTTGGTGGAATCCCAGTACTCATGTGGGTGTGAGTTTTTGCCCATCTTCCTCCTTCCCACTTTCCAAGCTACTTCCAGCAGGAAACACGGACTCGGGCTGTTACAGCATAGCGGCATGCTGGCTTCAGTGTCCTGCTGTTCCACTGATTTCTTCTGATGTTGTTTTGTTGTGTTGTGTGTTTTTCTGTGTGAGTCACATCTGCAAGTGCTCGAAGATGCTGTGCACCGGAGTCAAACACCTCATGTACATAGACACACTTGGCCAATACATTTGACTCCCATTCTGGGGAGTTGCTGGGATTGAGTTAATCATCGCCCCCTGCTGGCACCGCTGCTTCATACACGCGTGTACTTTTCCCCGCCTGAGCGAGGCAAGCCGCGACACTGACCTGCTGGACCGGCGGGTGTATTACACGCTTTGGTGTGACACCGGGCTGGGAGGAGGCATGTGGTAGTCTGCAGCCCTCCCCGGATCAGCAGAGGGGGTGGAGCGGCGACCGGGATGGCTTGGAAAAGTGGGGTAATTGGCTGGGTACAATTGGGGAGAAAAAGGGGGGGGGTCAAAAAAGAAAAGAAGAAAGGAAACATTATGCGGCATTTTGTTACAACGGGTTTGCAGTGATTCCAGTTTCCTCACCCTGTCTCTCCACTCCGGCAGGAAGTGGAGGGCACGCATCGTCCTCAGAGAGCCATTGGCCGCAGTCCTGCAGGTATGTTCTGCATAGGATGTCCAGGTATGTCCTGCATAGGATGTCCAGGCATGTCCTGCATAGGATGTCCAGGTATGTCCTGCATAGGATGTCCAGGTATGTCCAGCATAGGATGTCCAGGTATGTCCAGCATAGGATGTCCAGGTATATCCTGCATAGGACACAGCAGGGGGAGGACAGGGCCGCACATCAAAGAACGCCGTGCAACATTTTACACCCTTACAAAATCCACACATCTCATCTCCGCTCTGTGTTTTTTAGACTTAATAAATCCGGATTTATTCTTGCAAATCATAGAATGACGAGCAAGGCCACTTACAGGATAAAAGCGAATCACAAGTGGGCGCTACTTCAGCAGATTACAAAAGCCTTGCAGATGGACAAGTGGTTTAACACTGGCATGAAAGGAAAACAAGGTCTGTGTGGGACCAACGAGGAAGGCCACTGGAACCTTTAGTTAATCTTAACATACATAAATCTTTCATTTCCACTGCATGCTGTGTAACACACTCACTGTTTATTATCAGACGTACACATTTACTTTCTCGTTTTGCTCTTTTGTAAGCGGTATACACTTCAAGTGCAACTTTATACAACACACTGAAGCGTTATTTATATGCAAATAATGGTAGAAGCCAATATACTGCTTACTATATATACACACCTCACCTCAGTCTAACTTATTTACACACAAGATGTGTAAATAATCCCTATGAGTTTGTGTACTCGGCTGATTTTTTTGGGTCAAGTGTTGCTGTTCAGAGTTGGACCCGTGCTTGTGCATGCTATATGAAAAGCCGATTCCACCGGCCTGGCTGCGTTTTCACTGCAGAATCTGAATCTCGGTTGCAGATTGCAGGTTACAAACACCACGCTTGTAGCAGCGTTATCGTGGCAACTGCAGCGAGGACAGATGTGACGTCTGCCAGAGCTTCACAGAAGGTGGGATCAGTTCATCGGGACACGACGTGTACTGGCAGATACGTTTCATCACCATCTAAGTGACCTCTTCCGTCTCACCTGGCTGCAGGTATCCCCACCCTTATAAGCAACCCAGGTCAAAACGCAGTATACTTGAGTGTATTAGAAATACAATCGATGTATAGTATACTTTTACTTTTTGTGCTTAAAGTATTCTTAAATTGTACTTTTAAAAAGTGTACTTCGAAATAGATGTCATTAACAACTGAAGTTGTACTCAAGGAGTAGTTGAGTACACTTTAGCATACTTGGAGGCGACCAAAAAAGTACAAAGAACATGAAAGTGTACTTAGTACATTCTTTAAAAAGTATAATTTAAGTATAATATTTTTTCACCTGGGAATACAGTGGCATCACGATCGAAACCAGCAAACCGAATCCTCTGTGAATAGCACACATGGCCGCTGTAACTCTAGTTAATGGTCACACCCATATCTGCATATGAAACTGGTCGTTGGTTTCGGTCGCTATACCACTGTGTTGTTTATAAGGGTGGGGACACCTGCAGTCACTGTATTGTTTATAAGGGTGGGGACACCTGCAGTCACTGTATTGTTTATAAGGGTGGGGGTACCTGTAGTCACTGTATTGTTTATAAGGGTGGGGACACCTGCAGTCACTGTATTGTTTATAAGGGTGGGGGTACCTGTAGTCACTGTATTGTTTATAAGGGTGGGGGTACCTGCAGTCACTGTATTGTATAAGGGTGGGGTTACCTGCAGTCACTGTATTGTTTATAAGGGTGGGGGTACCTGCAGTCACTGTATTGTTTATAAGGGTGGGGGTACCTGCAGTCACTGTATTGTTTATAAGGGTGGGGACACCTGCAGTCACTGTATTATTTATAAGGGTGGGGGTACCTGCAGTCACTGTATTGTTTATAAGGGTGGGGGTACCTGCAGTCACTGTATTGTTTATAAGGGTGGGGGTACCTGCAGTCAGTTGAGACTGAACAGGTCACTTAGATGAGTGATGAAACGTATCCTTCAGTAAAGGTTGTGTCCAGATGAACTGATTCAACCTTCTTTGAGTTTCTTACCTGGATTATTGAGCATGCATCAAGACGTCTGTCAGAGCACATCGGGTCTAAAACCAGCGTAGTTGTCGCGGATACAATTCTCCAGGACCCGGTAAGAGCATTTACACTCTGTTGGTAGGCATCTCTCTACAGTTCAGGCCTGAGCACCACTGTGGTTTACCGCCTTTAGCCCAGGCACATATTAAAGCATCACTCACGGGGGTCAATAGAGTCATCCGTCTCCTTTGGAACTGGTCCATCTATTCTGGAGTGGGTGAAAAATTAACACATTGAGCAGGTGTAGAGGATCACAATTTGTTTAACTAGTGATGAGGCCGCATGGAAGATGTATGACCGTCTGGCGTGGGATACGACCCACACTACACATTTGACACGCACGATGCAACATGCAGCTCATTCTGAGCTGGTTTATCCTCCCTCGATACCCCTGATCGAGTATCTCTCCTCTGCTGGCTCCACCTTGGCCTCACCCCCTCCCTCCTCCTCTTGTTCTACCTCCACCAGCGCCCCGACCACCCCACCTCCACCTCATCCTTGGACTCCTCTTTAGCAAATAATGATGATGGTAGCTCGACAAGGGCTAGGTCTTCAATTTCGAAGCGAGGGCACACACTCCTTTTTTTCTTTATTTGCTGTGGAGGATCCAGGTTCAGAACTTGGTTTTCAGAGAGATGGAAGTGAACTTCAACATCAGGCAGACCAGTTGAAGTTAGTTAAAGTTAAAATGACTTTACTTTTTCTGCAAATACATTTTCACCACTACACCTGTGCCACATTTTTTTCTCTTTTCACCTTACCTTTCAGGGCTTCTTTTGCACTCACCAAAAAAAAAAAAATTACAAATCTCAGTGACTCTTGCTCCTGTTCAAAACATATCCTGGAAAAACATAAAATGATGTCAAATGTTTGATATGCCACTGGAAAAAGAGCCAATAATCTGTCTGCAAATGAGAGCCCAGTACAGCCATAAAGGGCAAGAACCTGATCACCTGAGCTTATCTGCTGATGTTCATCCAGACTATCACATGTGCGTGGGATCATCTGAAGTCATCTGGGCTTGATTTACGCCTTTGCCAATTTGTCTTTTGCCATCTTAGCAGCGTATTAGTCCGTGCCTAAAATCATTAACTGATTAGGAAACTCTGGCAGTTCAGCTTCTCTCCAGCTTTCTTGCAAAACTGCCGGTGAATATGTACAATTTTCATGGCTGCTGACATTAACCATGACAAACCGCAGTCGCGGTGCATCTCTGTGCAGAATGCATGCAGCATTTCACAGTCAAATGAACATGTTCAGAACTCACCCCGAGACTGTGCACGACATGCTCAGACTGAGTTATGCTTAAGACGCCTTAGGATCTCTGCAAACATCTGAAAAGTCAAACAGAAACTTGGGGACTATGAACAACATTTTAGTATTCCAGACACAGCAATGAAAAGGGTTAGAGGCTTCACATCGGACTTGACTGTAATTGCATCTTGTGGATAAGTTGACTTTGAACAGGGTGAGGAACCATCCAAATCAATCAAGGGCTCAAATAGCTGACCAGTGGCTGGAATGAGATGCCGAATTGCAGGCTTTATTGATTGATTAGACATACTGGACATGTGCAACAGATTTCAGTATTAGCTGAGACGTCGTGTTTCATCTGTGGCTCAAAGAGGAGCCAAAACATTATGACCACCAGCCTAATATGCTGTTGGTGAGCCATGTGCCGCCAAAACAGCACCAGCCCGCCGAGGCATGGACTCTGCAAGAGTCCTGAAGGTGTCCTGTGGCATCTGGCACCAAAACATTAGCAACAGATCCTTTGAGTCCTGTAAGTTGCGACATGGAGCCACCGTGGGTCAGACTTGTCAGTTCAGCACATCTCGTATGTGCTCTATCGGATTGAGATCTGCTGAATTTGGAGGCCAGGGCAACACCTTGAACACTTACTTCACCATGTTCCTCAAAACATTCCTGAACAGTGTGGCAGGGTGCATTATCCTGCTGAAAGAGGCCACAGCCATCAGGGAATATTATTGCCATGAAGGGGTGTACCTGGTCTTCAACTATGTTTAGGTGGGTGGCACATGTCAAATTGACGTCCACACGAATGGCCAGACCTCGGGTTTCCCAGTACAACATTGCCCAGAGCATCACACGCCCTTCACCGGCTTATCATCTTTCCACAGTGCATCCTGGTGCCATCCACACGATCTAAAAGAAAACGGGACTCATCGGACCAAGCAACCTTCTTACATTGCTCCAAGGCCCAGTTCTGATGCTTTCGTGCCCATTGTAGGCACTTTTGAGGAAGGAAATGGGTCATTAGGGGCACTCTGACTGGTCTTCAGCTAGGCAGCCCCCATACACAGCAGGATGCAATACTTTGTATTGTGACACATTCCTCCCATAACCACTTGTGCCACAGTAGAACTTCTGTCGATTCGGGGCAGACAGGATAGCCTTCATTAGCCTTGTGGATCAATGAGCCTTGGGCAGCCAACACCCTGTTACCAGTTTGTGGTTTTTCCCTCGGTAGGTACTCACCACTGCTGACCAGGGGCACGCCGCAAGTCTTGCTGTTTCAGAGATGCTCTGACCCAGTTGTCTGGCCGTAACCATTTGGCCCTTGTCAAAGTCACTCAGGTCTTTACTCCTACCCATTTCTCCTGCATCCTACACACTCACTTTGAGAACTGATTGTTCGCTTACCATCTAATCTACCCAGACCTTGACACATACCCTTGTTTCGAGACGTTCAACATTATTCGGTTCGCCTGTAAACGGTCATAATGTTTTGGCTCATAAGGGTATGTCACGTGTTCTTCTCACAGCGCCACCATCGTCAGTGGTCTGAAGGAGTGAAATTGAAATGAGAAGTGAATCTTAAAATGGTGCCGATATCTGGACGAGTGAGTCACCCACAAACGTTTCCCTTTAAGATTTGTTAGCAAATCTTATCTGGCCTTTCCGGAAAAAAACACGCCCTGAGCAGAGCATTTCACTGACTCAGGGGGGAAAACTCCATCAGGGAGCTTTCTCAATAAGGAAGTCAATCTCCATGTTCCTTAACCAACTCCCAGACAAGCTGTTCAGACAAAGGAGAAAAAAAAATCAGCTGTAATTCAGTTTTTAGTCTCCTGAACAGATTCTAACTCACCAGCGGCACATGTGATAGACAGCACATTATGAAAAGACTTGTGAACTTCCACCAGATCCTTGATGCTGGGTGAGAAAAGCGTTAACATGATTTAGATGTGTGGAGTAGCTGTGCCTGAAATACACCAAAGATAAAATGGATATTTGGATGCATGTAAATCTGCCTATTTACAATTTCAATGACAAAGAGAAAAATGTGAAACCGAAAAATACTCCGCAGTTTCATATTTCGGAGGAGGAAGTGTCTGATACTATCCTTTTCAAGCTTAATATGGTGATCAGAATGGATACGGCTGCAAAACAAACACTGACCATGGCTTTAAAAACACGAGGCAGCTAGTCCCTAACCTGCACCAAAGCGCAGGTTAGGGACTGCGATGAATAGCAACTACACAAATTGCAAACTAGAATGTAGTTCAATGTCGGTGTTACGTTCCTGCCACCATTGAAGTTTCTCTTAAAAAGGCTTACAATAACCTGTAATGTTTTTTCCCCCCAGTGTGACTTGCGGCAATCTTATTTATGATGGGACGAGCACAGAGTCAGCATTCGAAAAATAGCTTGTACGACTTTCTGAGATAAAACACTAATTCGTAAAAGTTAAATATTCGGCTGTTTCTGTTATTATGCAGTTTGGTGCAGGGTGGTATGACTTGCTCTGGCTCTGTCAGCATGCTCCACAGCTGCAGGAATAAGTGCATCGGGTATAACTGAACGCACAAAATAACACGTTTTGACCCGGGGAGGTTACGGCTGCAGTTGGAGATGACGTCCTTTTGGTAGTTCTGATGTCAAGAGGAAAGCCGACTAGATTTCTGTCATTATTTGCATGTATTTTTTTATTATTTTTTTTTGCAGTCATAATATCGTGATAAACACGGGTAATGATACCGTATTATTGAATCAACTATGTTGTCATTTCGGATGTTTTCTCATTGTGGGCATGGGGTGGCGTCATTGAGTGACGCTGCCTAGGGGTGCACCTCTTCGTATCAGGGCATGTAGAAAAGGCAGCCTGAGCTCACCAGAAAAATGACTGGTCGATTGTTTAAGGGGGTTAACACAAGCGATGTTTATATTTTTATAGGTGACCTCTTTCTGCCATGTGAATAAGTACACGTAAATCTCTTTTTTTAAATGTTTTTAAGTCAAACTTCATTTGATTTCCAGTACGTCCACAGTCCGAATATATGGACACGAATCACATTAGAAGAAAGATGCCTGGCGAGTTAACATAAACGCGACCCTGAGAGCAGGATAAGCGGTTAAGATAAGGGATGGAAGGATGGATGGAGTTAACATATAGAGACCCTGACACACTTCCGCTTCCAGCGTGGGAAGACCCACTTCCATTATATTCAAGAGATTGCACACATCGCTACGGCCGATATATCTACAAAACTTGGCAACGCACACCAGAACGAGCTAGATGGATAAATAACGCTAAGAGGAAAAACATGCAATTTTGATTTTGGGGTGAACTGACCTGTTAACATGTGGTGTGGGAGGAGGATAAAATGTGAAGGTCCCCGTGCTCTCTGGAAACTGCTCGATCAGAAACTTCAGTGAGACAAAAAAGAAGAAGAAGAAGAAAAACAGGAATGTTTGTTAGAGACCAGGTGAAATCTCATTTGACTTGGAAATGAGATTAAGATACGTTTATCTCGTCTGTCTGTACATGTTTATCTGTGATTGTACCCGTGTGTGTGTGTGTGTGTGTGGTACTTGCACCACAAACGTGCACTTTTTTGCAGACCTGTCTGTCTGTGCACTCAGACTCGTTGAGTGTGCACGTCCGCTCATGTAGAGAGCGTGATTTCCCCAGCACCACCTGCAGCTCGCCAGCCCCTCCGTGGCACATTTTCCACTTAACATGATAGACGTGCCGCCGGCATCTCTGTCATGCTAATGTGCCCCCAGCGACTCTGAACCCTTAGCAAGGCATTACATCATCGCTCTCCCCTGCAAAAATACGCCGAAAAACCAAAGGCGCGAGCCCCAATTTCCGTTAGGGAACACAAGCAAGGAAGTAGCTGGGTATTAAGGTATTAGAAGAAGAAGAAAAAAATCTGTCGAAGACTGATAAGTAAAAAAAGCAACACAGCACACAACAAGAACACAACAAAATGAAGGTGGCAGTGGGTAATGACTTCGCAACTCCTCCGGAATATCAATGCGGGGATGTGAGCGAGCGGCTGGGTGTCCATCAGTCTGCCTGCGTGTGCGTGTGCGTGTGTGCGTGTGTGTATATGAGGTCTATACACAAAGATGTCGGGGCCGTGTGCAGAGGGGCTAATGGAGGGTTGATTGGCTGGCAGTAAGCGGGCATCGGCGGGTAATTTTGGCTCCACCGTGTTAAATCCCTGAAATGAAGAAGACTCATTTCATCTCCGAACGCTGAGCCTCTGGCTGGGGGCGTGAGCGTGCGTGTTTGTGTGGGCATGTGTACGGGTGGATGATGTAAAAAGGGTGGTGGTGGTGGTGGGCGTCCGGGGAAGCGTAGCGGTCTACCAACACGGCGCTCCCGGTTCGAATCCCCGTGTTGCCTCCGGCTTGGTCGGGCATCCCTACAGACACAACTGGCCGTGTCTGCGGGTGGGAAGCCGGATGTGGGTATGTGTCCTGGTCGCTGCACTACCGCCTCCTCTGGTTGGTCGGGCCCCTGTTCGTGGGGGAGGGGGAATTAGGGGGGATAGCATGATCCTCCCACATGCTACATCCCCCTGGTGAAACTCCTCACTGTCAGGTGAAAAGAAGCGGCTGGCGACTCCACATGTATGGGAGGAGGCATGTGGTAGTCTGCAGCCCTGCACCACGTCAAAGGAGAATTCCAGGGTGTCCGGGGAAGCGGAGCGGTCTATTCCGTTGCCTACTAACACGGGGATCGCCGGTTCAAATCCCCGTGTTGCCTCCGGCTTGGTCGGGCATCCCTACAGACACAATTGGCCGTGTCTGCGGGTGTCCTGGTCGCTGCACTAGCGCCACCTCTGCTTGGTTGGGGGGGTGGAATAGCGTGATCCTCCCACACGCTACGTCCCCCAGGCGAAACTCCTCACTGTCAGGTGAAAAGAAGCGGCTGGCGACTCCACGTGTATGGGAGGAGGCGTGTGGTAGTCTGCAGCCCTCCCCGGACGGGCAGAGGGGGGTGGAGCAGCGACCGGGACGGCTCGGAGGAGTGGGGTAATTGGCCGGCTACAACTGGGAGAAAGAGGGGGATTCGCTTCCCGGCGGCCCCTGAATTCGCTACACTGGTGTCAGAAGTGGGATGGCGAGACGGCGAGGCCATCGGAAGCGCGTGTGCCCAACGGCGTGAGGGAGCTGGCATGCTGAAGCGCGGGGACACGCTTCCTGAAGCAGGGGGGGTAGTGTAACGACCACGGCTAGCCCTTAGCTAACGGGTCGGGCCCTTTAGTCGACTGGTTAGTGTGGGGGCCCCGGGTTCGCGTCCCGGCTGTGGCGGTTCCCGGCTGCCCCCCTGAATTCACTACAACGGTTTGTCATGTCAACGCTCCTTCTGATTACGCTCTGAAATACCCAATCCCTCTGCACACGCTCAGCGCCCCCTGCAGGGAGGTGACGTTTCTGGTAGTGCAGCACATGGAAGAATCCCTTCTTGCCCATCACTTCCTGCCGAGCATGTGAACAGGACTCCTCATCCCATGAGTTTTTCTTTTGCCCGCAGCTGAAAACAACCGACCGCAACCGAAGGGGCCAAACAGAAGGTTCGAACTGGCGAGCTGCATCGATCTGAGAGAACATGAGCATTGTGCAAGACCGGACAGCTGGAGGTTCAGGAGTGCGTCCCATCCTCTCCTCTTCCTCCCCGTGTTTTCTCTCCCGGCGCATCCGGTCGAGGTCTCCCCTCAGTCAACTTCACCCGTGTTGCCAGGCGACACTGTTGCCTGGGAGCAGCGCTTTGATGAACAGTCACGGTGTAATGGCAGCAGCGCTGCCAAGACGCTCGGCTCGCCGACACACAGGTGGGCACGCACACACACACGCACACGTGTGCAAATTCCTTTCAGCTTGGCCTTTGTGACCACCCCTCGTCTGACTTTAGGTAAGCCTGAGGTCCAGAAAGTCTCAGACGGCGTTTCACTCATCACGGCCAATCATCACACGACATGCAGCCCTTCGGACGACGTGGCAACCTCGTTCAAACGTAGAGCTTTCCAACACATGAACGAAAGCAGACTAACACTTCATGTCCGGGCGGCGTGGCGGTCTATTCCGTTGCCTACCAACACGGGCATCGCCGGTTCGAATCCCCGTGTTACCTCCGGCTCGGTCGGGCGTCCCTACAGACACAATTTGCCATGTCTGTGCGTGGGAAGCCGGATGTGGGTATGTGTCCTGGTCGCTGCACTAGCGCCTCCTCTGGTCGGTCGGGGCGCCTGTTCGGGGAGGGGGAACTGGGGGGGAATAGCGTGATCCTCCCACGCGCTACATCCCCCTGGTGAAACTCCTCACTGTCGGGTGAAAAGAAGCGGCTGGCGACTCCACATGTATGGGAGGAGGCATGTGGTAGTCTGCAGCCCTCCCCGGATCAGCAGAGGGGGTGGAGCAGCACCGGAACCTGCTAAGAAGAGAGGGGGGGGGGGTAATTGGCCGGATACAACTGGGGAGAAAAGAGGAGGGGAAAAAAAATCCACAAAAAAAGATGATAACTTGGTGAGTCAGGCTAGTCTGGCAGGCAGACGAGTGTGTTGGGTACCATCTTACTAATTCTTCTCCGTGGATTGTCACCTTGTGGTGGTGGAGAAGTGTGCGTGGTCCCGAGATCCCGAGAGCAACGCCGTCTGGAGCTACGCTCCTGGTAGGGTCACCCGTGGCGGTAAGGTCAAGGGGGAGGTCCCTGACGAAGAGCAATCCAACCAAGACCTCAACGGTGGAACAGGCGGAGGATGGCGGCTGACTTTAGGAAAGCATCCCAACGGCTGGGAAGGCGGGCGAAGGCTGCAGCAGAAACGGGCCCCCAGTCGTCTTGGACTCCACGCCACCGGATCCTGACCCAGATCTGTCAAGGAGCGTCACACACAGTCACACACAGGCGTCCTCCAGAGGACAATCATACTGCCTTCGAGTGACCGCCGATGATCAGGGATCAGGGATCAGGACTCAGGGACACTTTGTCGTTTCATTTCCTGTACTTGCGCACCTGAAATGAATCGTAGTACCGTCACAAAGACCGAAACACACCCAAATCTACAAGAACACACATATCCAAACTGACACATATATTAAAACGATGACGATGATCGTGCTAATTCAATACACAACTGTAGCTCAACATTTCCCAGAACTGTGGTCGCATCTATAAGAACGTTCCGCCAGGATTTCCCAGATTTTCCAGACCCAAGATCTGCACAAGCTAGCAAGGCGTTTGGAAGAAGTTTCCGTTGCCGTGTCAAGTGGCCTGCGTCCCATTAGCAGCAGTTTTAGTGTTTTTTTATTTTATTTTATTTTTAAATGAGCCGTTGTTTGCCGTTCGTTTTAAACCTAACGAAGGCTCACAGGCCGACACACACCGGTTCTTACTGAAACGACTCCATCTTTTGTTCTCGGGACAACCGCACGTGGCTGAGCGTGACGGTGCATGTGCACGTATCCAGAAGTCTAATGGTGGTGCACGCTGACATTTGATTGATCCCCACCACTTCAACTTCCTGTGGAAATGATCACTGTATGTGTGTGTGTGTGTGTGTGTGTGTGTGTGTGTGTGCACGTGTAAACACTTATGTGCATGTGTTGTTGTGCACATGTGCAAAACCATCGAGATTGAGGCAATCATCTCCCAGACTAAGTAGATGGATGGCAAGCTCTCTTTTGCCGTCCATCTCTCTCTCTCTCTCTCTCTCTCTCTCTCTCTCTCTCTCTCGCTCTCTCTCTCGGTAATGCACCCCATGTCATCTTATCCACAGAGCAGGAAAAAATAGTCTTGACCCTGAAATCCTCATGAAATCCTCAAACGATCACCCGCCCCCCCTCGCTGAAAATAGCCAGCTCGTATCCAGATGTGAAAACATGCTACGGCGCGGCTGTAGCTGCAGCGCCGACAGCGAGCGTCATGCTCGGCGTCCTCTGCACAGTAAGCCACGCGTCTCATAACCTTGCGAGGCTCTCGGAGGAGTTTCGACATCACCGAGACAAAAGGGCTGTTGACGGGAGACGCCTGTGACGAGATGCACACCGAGAGTTCGACTCTCGCTCTGCAGAAACCAAGAGACCTGCGTGAGCACGGGAAGCAAAGGCTGCAGGGAAATAAGCAAGGGTAACCTCCTGCAGGCATAAAGCACCCCCCCCCCCTTTTCTCCCTAATTGTACTATCTTCCGAGCCATCCCGGTCGCTGCTCCGCCCCCTCTGCTGATCCGGGGAGGGCTGCAGACTACCACATGCCTCCTCCCATACATGTGGAGTCGCCAGCCGCCTCTTTTCACCTGACGGTGAGGAGTTTCACCGGGGGGGGGGGCAACCACGTGGGAGGATCGCACTATTCCCCCCACTTCTCCTCCTCCCTGAACAGGCGCACCAATTGACCAGAGCAGGCGCTAGTGTAGCGACCGAGACACATACCCACACCCGGCTTCCCACCCGCAGACACGGCCAAATGTGTCTGTAGGGACGCCCGTCCAAGCCGGGGGTGACACGGGGATTCGAACCGACGATCCCCCTGTTGGTAAGCAACGCAATAGTCTGCCCTGCTACCTGGATGCCCAGAGCACTTTGTTTTAATTTGCACGGCACCTAAATAAAGAAACCCACTGCAAATGTGTCAGTCGTGATGTCTGTGTGGGTGTATGCACAGGTGGGTGTGCGCCGTGCATACGCCCACATCCTGTCTGCCTCACAGTGTTTCCGGCGCCGTGGCGACTGCGACGCGTACGACGCCGTTCCCCCCCCCCCCCCTCACTCCAAATGAAGTGACGGAGACAGGGAGATTAAAGAGGCGTAAGAGAGGAGGCCCCGCGGCCCGTCACCCGACAATTATAGCATATCTAACAAACGCACAACGCAAGGAACGGCTCCCCAGAGGAGGCACGCAGCAAAACACATACCCCGCTTCATTATGCCGCCTGAGCATCATCATCATCATCATCATCATCATCATCATAATACCCCCACAGTTGTTTCAGTGAGCAGTTTAAATCCAGTGAAAGCGGTCTTCAGGTGCATGATATATTTTATAAACCTTGAAACAAACAAACATTTAGATGTAGAAATCCTCAAATCAAAATGATGCTTTCCTCACACCACAGCAAGCTGCTCCACCCCCCCACCCGGCCTCGATCACTCCCCCCCCCCCCCCGGCCTCGATCACTTAATATCTAAATCCTGATTGTGCAGCCTTAGTTTTACATTTCATGCATTTGTTATTTTGGGTTATATAATAGAGAAAAATAACTTATCCTCTTTCTTTCTTTCTTTCCATCTGCTGTACATCCCTCCCTCCCTCCCTCCCGCTCCGGAGCATTCTCCACCTCTTCACCTCCCCTAGTCCGCCAACATCCCTTTTCTCTCCCCTCCACGAGCCCTTCTTTCTCACCGTATGGTCTGTGTGCCATTCTTCTCCTCCCCGCTGAGTTCTCTCTCTCTCTCATCATCTTTATCTCTGCCTGCTTCTCTTTCCCTCATTTTGCTCCTATGTTTCTCTTTACCTCTACCATCATGTGTGTGTGTGTGTTTGCAGTATGTGCAGCATGCATCTCCACACGACTCCGTGGATGTGAGGCATGGACCATCTACAGCCACCGTCTCAGAAGCCTGGAGGCCTTCCATGCGAGATGTCTCCAGAGGATCCTCGGCCTCACTTGGGAGGACAGAGCGCCACACGCAGGTGTTGGAGCGGGCAGGCAGCTGCAGCATGGAGTCTACCCTAAACCACCATCGACTCAGGTGAAGTCCTCGACGGCCAACTGCACCTCGGTCAACGCTCGTTCAAAGACCACACTGAAAAGCTGCCAGATCAACCCCTCTTCTCTGGAGGAACTTGCCTCCTGCCGCACCATCTGGCGCTCTCACGTCTCACAGGGAGGGAAGTATATGGGAAACCGGCGCACACAACACCGTGTAGCAAAGTGTGCGAAGGGGCATGCTCGCAAAGCGACCCCTCCGACCCCCAGCACCACTTTTACATGCCCGGTCTGCAACTGCAACTGTGCATCCAGGGTCGGACTATTCAGCCGCCAAAGGACTCACGAATAGGAGAAGATGGTCATCATCGGATACGGTGGACAACCAGCAAGCAAGTGTGTGTGTGTGTGTGTGTGTGTGTGTGTGTGTGTGTGTGTCTGAGTTTTCCAATGCCGGGTGTTTGTGATACGTGGCAGCAGGTTATCTACCGTTCCGTCTACTCTGCCTGTGTGCACTGGCCTCTCTCTCTCTCGCCCCCCCCCCCTCTGTCTCTGTCTCTCTCACCTATCCGTCTCTCTGCCTCCCTCTCTCTCTCTCCCCATATCGCACCCCCCATTAGCCATCCACAGCTGCCCCTCCCCTCTTTTCCCCCCCTTCCTCATCACCACTCCCCCTTCTCTCTCTTCTCCATCCCTTCCTCCCCTCCATCCAGCGGCATTTATTTTCCCTCTCTTGGCTCTGACAGATGGGTCTTGCGGAGGAATAAAAGCATCGGTGTTTACCATATTATTTATGAGCATCAGCTCCGGCCCCTTTGGGCCATGCCGGGCCTGGAACGCCCCCCACCCCCACCCCCCTCGCCCAGCCCAGTTTGTGTTTACGCAGGACAACTATTCTGCTGGAGCCCATTTAGCACCGTGATCAAAGATGTGTCAGCGGTGGAATTCCCTTCACTGACCCACGGGTTAAGAGGGTGTTTCAGACGCCGTGTAGCGTATACGTCTTGTGCTGACAGCAGAATGGTCTTATCTCTGTGTGGAAAACAAACAAAAAAACAAAACAAAAACAGAAGCCCAACGTGGCCAGTGGAAGGGAGATCCCAACCCCCCTGAATGTGCATGGAACAAAGATTTCGGAGTTGTTGGATCGTTTGTAACTTCACGTTGTGGCTTCTCAGAACGCGTCGGGAGCAGCAAATATGGTGGTAATTTAATTAACCGTGGCGACAAAACATCATCGAGAACTTTTAAGTTAGCCTTTTTCAACACTGAACTGGGTATCTGTGTATTCTGTGTGTGTGTGTGTGTGTGTGTGTGTGTGTGTGCGATGCTGGGAGTGTGTAATTACGGGCAGATTAGGGGAGAAGCGGACCGCATTGAGCAGTCTTTGATGGGATTAAGCACTCAATTACCCGACTAAATCTGTCTGCCTTTTCTCAGGTTTACACATTTCACACCCACGCACGAACACACAAAAACACATATGCATGCTCACGTGTGCGTGTGTGTGGTGTGTGTGCATACACAGACACACAAAACTCTCTCGCTTTCTTTCTCCTTCTGCTTAGCCGACACGTAACAGTGAACACATTTCTCTACTCGTCCACATCTTCAGCACCCTCTCTCTTATCCAATCACCTTTCAGCGTTTCATCTCTCTATCCACCCATCAAGCCATTTTCCCTTCCGTCCATTGATCGACCTTTCCTTTAAGCATCCACCCTATCTACACATTCATCTACCCATCCATCCATCCTTTCCTCCATCCAGTCGTACATAAGAGCTGTTGCATCACTGCTCGATCTCAGACGGGATCCAGGTCTATCGTTCGTGCCTTTTTGCCGACAGATTACATTACATTACAGTAATTTAGCCGATGCTTTTATCCAAAGCGACTTACAATAAGTGCATCATTTAACGTAGGAAAGCAGGAGAACTACTAGTCATCAGAGGTCATAAGTGCATCTAAACAAACATCTAAGAGCAAAACCAGTGCTAAAGTAAAAGTGCAAGAAAGGGATTTTTTTTAAATGAGTGAATACAATAAGTGCTAAGAACAAGTAACAGGGTAATAGTTCTTGAAGAGGTGAGTTTTCAACCTGCGCCGAAAGATGGGCAGCGACTCCGCTGTCCTGACATCAGTGGGGAGTTCATTCCACCACTGTGGGGCCAGGACAGAAAAGAGCCGTGACCGGGCCGATTGGCAGCAGGGGCCTCTGAGCGACGGGGTAACCAGGCATCCTGAGGCAGCAGAGTGAAGTGGTCGGGGGGGGTGTAGGGCTTGACCATGGCCTGGAGATAGTAAGGAGTGGTTCCTTTCACTGCCCTGTAGGCTAGCACCAGAGTCTTAAACTGGATGCGAGCAGCTACTGGGTGGCTCCCAGTTTAAGACTCTGGTGTAGGGACATGAGAAGGGGAGTTGTGTGGGAGAACTTAGGGCAGTTGAACATCAGATGAGCTGCAGCTTTCTGAACAAGCTCCAGAGGTCTGATGGCTGACGCCGGGGTGCCAGCAAGGAGGGAATTGCCGTAGTCCAGCCAGGAGATGACCAGAGCCTGGATGAGCAACTGTGCAGTCTTGTTGGTGAGGAATGGGCGAATCCTCCTGTTATAGAGGAGAAATCTGCAGGAGCAAGCAACCGATGCAACGTTTGCAGCAAACGACAGTCGGTCGTCCAGGATCACATCCAGATTCCTCACAGTCCGAGTTGGCATCACCACGGTGTGGTCAATGGTGATGGTCAGGTCTCGGTGCGGGCAACCTTTCCCCGGGAGGAACATCAGCTCTGTCTTGTCCAGATTGAGCTTCAGATGGTGTGTCGCCATCCACTCCGAGATGTCAGTCAAGCACGCAGCAATGTGTGTCTCTACTTGTGTGTCAGAGGGAGGAAAGGACAAGATCAGCTGGGTGTCATTGGCATAACAATGGTAAGAGAAGTCATGCGAGCGAATAACAGAACCCAGGGATGTTGTATACAGGGAGAAAAGGAGAGGACCCAGAACCGAACCCTGTGGAATGCCTGTAGTCAGTCTGCGAGGCTCCGACACAGATCCCCTCCATGTCACCTGGTAGGAGCGACCCGTCAGGTAGGTTGCAAACATTGAGAGTGCAGAGCCTGTGACACCCAGCCCCTTGAGGGTAGAGAGGGGGAGAGAGAGAGTTTGCTCACGCAGGGTGCAGCGATTCTGTCAAGGTAAGGAGGGCCATCTCTGTTGCGTGACCCACCCTGAACCCAGACTGGTTGAGGTCCAGGAGGTTGTTCTGGTGGAGGTACGAAGAAAGACAGATGTGTTTGACATTCAAATGCACCCCTTCCGATGTGCGAAGATGGCGGCGCAAACTCACATTTGCAGTGGCCTCACCCAGTACGGGTGTGGGAAGATGGTGGCGCGAACTTATGTTTGCGGTGGCCTCAGCCAGTGCTGTCCAAGCAGTGTCTTTGTCTGTGTCCGTGTCTGATGGCTGTGAGAGCTGGCGCTGCATCGTCTGGGGTAACATGGTCTTCTGCGTCCTGTGGATCCGGGGACCACGGCCCTGCCCGGAGCTATGCCCAAAGAGGAAACGCCGAGGACGGTCTGACAGGACGCGAAAGCAGGGAAGGCTAAGCTAACTGCTAGCCCACGCAGACCGGCAGTTCCGATAAAAACAAGGGCGGTCTGGCGGCGGCCTCGCCTAGCGTTGACTGTGTTTTTGGTGTCATCATGTGGAGTGCGGGGAGGTGTGTCGAAGGTGTCTGGCTGGGAGAGCTGGCGTTGGATCGGCTGGGGGAGCCTGGTCGGCCTCATCCAGTGGGCCCAGGGACAACGGCACTGCCCGGAGCTGCACCCAAAGAGGAAACACTGAGAGCGGTCTGACAGGACACGGAAGCGGGGCAGGCTAAGCTAACTGCTAGCCCATGCAGACCTGCAGTTCTGACAGTCATCTTGGCTGCATTTGCTCTCTTGGACAGTGGATTTTTTTTCTTCCATATGTATATATATGTTGGATATATGTGTTTTTGTCGTTTTTTTAAGCATTTGTAGGGTTGTTTTGTTTTTTTTGCAGCTGTGATATTTATTTATGTTTTTTGGATTTTGATATACTCTATTGATCTCAGCAGGAAAATTATGCTCTGCTTTTAACCCATCCTAGCTGTGTAGCTAGCAGCAGTGGGCAGCCGCCGTGCAGCACCCGGGGATCAACTCCAGTTCATCTTACCGTGCCTCGGTCAGGGGCACAGACAGGAGTACAAACCCTAACTTGCATGTCTTTTTGATGGTGGGGGAAACCGGAGCACCCGGAGAAAACTCACCGCAGACACGGGGAGAACATGCAAACTCCACACAGAGGACGACCTGGGATGACCCCCAAAGTTGAACAACCCCGGGGTTCGAACCAAGGACCTTCTTGCTCTGAGGCAACAGTGCTAACGATGTATGTGTTCTTGTAGGTTTTGGATATGTGCTTTTGTCTTTGTGTTGCACTGCTGGGGGCTGAGGGAAATTCCACAAATAAATGTTCCTGATTCCTGAACAAGTACAGCATTTCTTGGTGTGCGTCCATGCCTACCCCTCTGCAGGCATGCCCCCTTTGTGGGTGGTTGTTCGGCATGGACTTGGCAGGTACCTCCCGATTCAATATTACAACAATTTTGGGCTGGATTCAATACATACTCCGATTTTAGAAATATCACGACATTATGAATATTACAATGTGATATTATGATTTATTTAAGGCCCACTCACCTCTTATCTACGGTAAAATGTAAAAACGTCAATAGTCTAAAGAAAATGTACAAAAAGGTGCACCTGTTTTACAAACACTTTAAACACAAGTAGTACTTCCCAGAATGAACATTCAAACATCCATCCATCCATTATCTGAACCGCTTATCCTGCTCTCAAGGTCGCGGGGATGCTGGAGCCTAAAACCAGCAGTCACTGGGCGGAAGGTGGGGAGACACCCTGGACAGGCTGCCAGGCCATCATACAGGGCCAACATACACACACACACACAAACATACACACATTGATACCTAGGGACAATTTAGAATGGCCGATCCACCTGACCTACATGTCTTTGGACTGTGGGAGGAAACTGGAGCCCTCGGAGGAAACCCACACAGACACGTGGAGAACATGCAAACTCCACACAGAGGATGACCCGGGACGGCCCCCAAGGTTGGACTACCCTGGGGCTTGGACCCAAGACCATGTTGCTGTGAGGCAACCGTGCTAACCACTGCGCCACCATGCTGCCCAACGTTCAAACAATTCAAACTAGCAGAACACAGACATGTAGAAATCATCACATCAAACCTCAACATTGCACTTCAGGGGAAATGCTGTGATATGAAAATCATCACAGCTTCGTGTTGCAATTTTGCACTAGATCGATTTTCCCCTCCCGTCTCTGATGAATGTGACGGTAGAACGAGATCGAGGCTGAAGATGCCTGCCTGTGTGTGGGCAGATTAAGGGCCAGCTTCAGTGGGAAGGTCAGCTAGACAGCCCGGAGCTCCAGCCTCTGTTTATTTGAACATTTTGAACTGTACAGCAAGTTCTCCATTATTACCATCTCTCAAGCTGCCCTGCATGTATCTCTCAAATGATTCTGCTAACAAAGACAGACAACAGGCACTGGATTTTTGTACTGAAGGTGCAGCTCCTCAGTCTTATATCTGAGCTAAATCACCATATGATTTTGATTTTTGAGTTTGACTTCGATATACTTTATCAACCCCCATGGGGAAATTCTTCTCTGCATTTAACCCATCCTAGCTGTGTAGCTACGAGCAGTGTGCGGCACCGTGCAGCGCCCAGGGACCAACTCCAGAAAACGGACAATTTTTGTCTTCTTATATTGGTTTCGAATCATCCTACCAGAAATGTTGGGGGTATTAAGTTTTTGTAATCATTACGTCTGAGTCTTGAACCACTAATTTTATTTTATCTGAAGTGAAAAATAGGTGAGTGAACTGTACTGGAAGTAAACTGTGCCAAACCCCAGCGTGTAAGAGGGGGGTCAAGTGAACTGTTGGAGCTATCAAAGCCATCATCGCCAGTGGCTATTTGGCACCAGTCTCTGAAATATCTATAATTACTACGAATGGCATCAGCAGGGTACAGTAGCAGCAAGATCAGCCATAATGACAGGGAAAACGCTAAAGCTACTATAAAAAAAGCGCGCTCTAACACCTCAGAGGATGGTCTAACTGACTTCAAACATGGCATAGAGGGATTACTGTGATACAGTACGGCAAGTATTACCTCTAATACAGGAGACCTACAGTTACCAAATGACATATAATGCATACTTGACATGTGTCTGGACATTTGCCACCGTAGGGGAGTTAACCAGAGGACTAGAACATCGGATTATTCCTCGGATCTAAGCCAACGTGCTGAGCTGTCTGTCTGAGCTCCGTACAGGAAAGTTTTGCTGTACCGGGTGACGTTTTGCTCCAGCCCGTTGCAGATTGTGCATTCAGCTCCCAGCCCTCACTTAATGTTAAGCGTCCTGTTGAGTCTTTGCAGCAACATGCACTCCGCATACTTCCCATTTATTTAGCGGGATGGCAAATCGATGTATGGGAATGAGAGGAATAAGGAAAGCGCGAGGGAGACGGTGTTTGCCAAGCAGGGGTCGTTTAAGGGTGGCCAATCGTCCAACTATCTGGATAAAACAGGTGGCACCTCAATGGGAAAAGCCATTAAAGCGGCTTTCATTCTCGGCTCCCTCTAGAAATGAAAGCAGGATTCTTGTTTGGCCTATTCACATTTTCTCAAATAAAGTTACTAAAGAGGAGTTTTGCCGCTTCTCGGTGATTGGATATTTGGGTCAGAGCCAGATTTTTGCCATTTTTTTCTTTTCTTTTCGGGGTCCGTGGAGGACGGCGGTGTTGTGATGGAGTCTCTGGCCTCGGGCCTCGGGCTTTGTCAGCAGAGCAACACGTTCCATCTGTTCCGTGGTCGTCTTTTTTAATGCAAGAGCTGTCTTTCCCCTCGGTTTTATGGTCGCACAAGTGTCCGCTTGATAGCTGTTTACGGCGCGTGAAGGTTCAAATTGTCACACATGGATGAGGGCGCCCACGCCACACAAATATTATGATGTGCACACGTGTCCGCACGGAAAACACTCCGACAAATTAAAGAGCCCTTTTCATCCCACCGCTTCTGAAGGCTGTTATGTTTTTCTTCAATACCTGGGATAGTTAACAGCGTTTTTGCCTGTAGCTCAAACGGTCTATAAAAGCAAAGGCCAAGCTTTTTCTTTTCTTTTATCTTTTTTCCATCCCGGCAATTACTCACCAAACTGGAAAACAGAGGCCGGTTTGGGGAAAAGTGCAGATTGGTTTTGGATGTGGTTCACAGTAACCACGTTAGGGTCTGTCAGGTTTGATGGCCAAGTGGACGAGAGGGGGGAGACGGTGCGAGAGAGACGCTGACAAAGCCCCACCCCAGCTCGACACCACCTTCGCATCCTATTGTTGAGACAGATGGACAACAACACCGTGTTATTCCGTGGTTACGTGCGATAGTACCCACGTCGCTTGTTTGCATGCAGACTGACGATGAGAGCTTATCGGGGGTCTCACGCCGCCCTCATCCGCATCCTGTTTCACGACCAAACTGAGACCTAAAAGAAACCCTGCCAACCTATTGCTTTCAATGTCAACATCCCGTAGTCAAACGAATATGTTCATTAGCTTTACTGTCTTTTCATTTGAGCTAAACTGAATAACCAGGCGTTTATCGTTAAACTCCTTTCCATTCAACGGAGGTGGTGTAAATCGGAAGTGTGAAGAGCAGCACGGGCCAACTGTGACATTTCAACATCCAATTATCTGTAGTCATGATGTGCAACTCTTAAGCGCTGTGAACGAGTTAATAAATGGAGTTCCAACAGGTATTTCTCAGTAAGGGCCCCTTACGTTGTGCAAGGCGCCCTTCTTCTACTGAATTATCAAGCATGCTGAGGACGGGCGGCTTGCCCAAAATGTTGGTGCACAAATAAATAAGGAAAAAAATCATTACTGGGAGTGCCGTGTTGGAATTGGCTCTTCTGCAGTATTTTCCTTAAGACTCTCCTGAAGACAAAACTCACACGTGTATGAATACCGAACACAGACATCACTCGCTTCTGCATCAGGGCCGCACAGTTTGGTGTCGGTTTTAATTCCTTTTTAATTTCTCCCTCGCCACCCTCGCTCTCCTGAGCTGGAGCCAATGGCCAGTCTCTGTATATAGTTACAGGGCCAAGGCCGCATCCCTCACCAAACCTCCGCTGGGCAAGACGCGGAACAGCAGGCCTCTCGTGACGTTTTGTCTCCGCCCTTCGTTTACCTGTCAGCGCTCAATGGAGGTGTGGGGGTGAGTTACTCTTTTATTTAATGTCCCCCCCCCCCCGTTTACTGGTTAGACAAGGAGTTCAGAATTGCAATGCGCTCGGGTCTTTGTCGTTTCGGCCTTGGCCACCATGAAGCCTGGTTAATGTAGGCTTCTAGAAACAAATCCCTTATTTTAATGGCGTCCGGGTAGCATAGCGGTCTATTCCGTTGTCTACCAACACGGGGATCGCCGGTTCGAATCCTCATGTTACCTCCGGCTCGGCCCGGCGTCCCTACAGACACAATTGGCCGTGTCTGCCGGTGGGAAGCCGGATGTGGGTATGTGTCCTGGTCGCTGCATTAGCGCCTCCTCTGGTCGGTCGGGGCGCCTGTTCGGGGGGGGGGAGGTGGAACTGGGGGGAATAGGGTGACCCTCCCACGTGCTACGTCCCCCTGGTGAAACTCCTCACTGTCAGGTGAAAAGAAGCGGCCGGTGACTCCACATGTATCGGAGGAGGCGTGTGGTAGTCTGCAGCCCTCCCCACCCCCACCCAGGATCTGCAGAGGGGGTGGAGCAGAGATCGGGATGGCTCGGAAGAGTGGGGTAATTGGCCAACTACAATTGGGGAGAAAAAGGGGGAAAAAATCCCTTATTTTATTCAGTGTTTGAATAATTTGACTATACTGATATTCCCTCAGCCTGCGCTTGTTGCCTTCCCTCTGGGGTTATTACACTAATAACACATAAGTGTAGGCTATTTTGTTAGGAAATGACAGCATTTTAGACTAACAACTGTCCTAAGATTGGTGTGGTTCCAAATCATGCTTGACAATGGATGTATGAAATATAGAAAATGATCATATAGTAGTCACTGCTGTGGAACAATACCTACACCTCAGTGCTGCTCCGATACTGGCCACCAGGTTAGTAAACTCTCCCTCATCAACACAAAATCTGCTTCCGCAGTGTAAAGAGTCTCTTTTGTCGTACCGTACACACGCCAACCGATGCAACTGTCACTCCTGGGTGTAAAACTATTCTCACTCCTTTTCAGACAGAAAAGTCATGCGTACAGCCTCCGTGGTGCTTTCGCAGACGCCCTTTATCTGGGGGGCCCCCAGGAGCCAGGTAGGGGGGCCAGGAGGCCGTCCGAGCCATCCGGAGGGAGGAGAGCTGATTCCCCTCGACAGGAGGGAACGGCTGCTATCCCGGCCTGTCACAACCACTCAAGGACCTTGCAGCTGAGGCCGTCGCGCTGCACACCGGGTCTCCGGAGAGAAAAACCAGAGGCTGGGGGCGGGGGAGGTGGGAATGGAGTCTCCTCACCTTCTGCCTTTGTGTTTTGTTTTTTTAAAATCGCTCTTCCTCGCTAACCCACACACACACACACACACACACACAACTCCTTTCTCGCTCAACTCATTCAGCGTTTCAGAGAGAAGACAATAAATACACAAGGTACACAATATACAGCATGTGCAACCATGCATGCACACAATATCACGTCTTGCAAGTTGCTCTAAATGTACCTATCACAGACCCCGTTTACATTTTATGCGACTTCCATGCAGATTGTGTCTAGATGTGTTTTTATCCACATTGCATTTACATGTGCCACTGAAACGCACTTCCCTGGGCCAGATAGAAACCTCACTGCACTTTCCCGCACAACACTTTAACCAGTTTCCTGCAGAATCCTATCTTACAGCATGCACGAGGATGATGCACAGTACACATCGATAACAGTGCAATCACACCACTTGTGTGTGTGTGTGTCTCTCTCTCTCTCTCTCTGCAAACATTCACACAAACCATGACTCCATTCAAATTTAGAGCCAGGTTCTAGTGAATGCTCCCCTATAAAGTTTATGGTGTGCAAAAAAATCTGTTGTTGCATTGCTTTAAAAACAACGGCATGTGGTCTCTCTGTTTGCATCTTTTCAAATCTTCATTTACGATAAAAGTTACAGATGCTTACTTTCTCTTCCCCCCTTTTTCTCCCCAGTTGTATACGGCCAATTACCCCAATCCTCCGAGCCGTCCCGGTCGCTGCTCCACCCCCTCCGCTGACCCGGGGAGGGCTGCAGACTACCGCATGCCTCCTCCCATACATGTGGAGTCGCCAGCTGCTTCTTTTCACCTGACAGTGAGGAGTTTCACCAGGGGGACGTAGCACGTGGGAGGATCATGCTAGTCCCCCCAGTCCCCCCCCCCCCCGAACAGGCGTCCCGACCGACCAGAGGAGGCGCTAGTGCAGCGACTAGGACACATACCCACATCCGGCTTCCCACCCGCAGACACGGCCAAATGTGTCTGTAGGGACGCCCGACCGAGCCGGAGGTAACGCGGGGATTCGAACCGGCGACCCCTGTGTTGGTAGACAATGGAATAGACCGCTACGCCACTCAAAGCTGTTTACTGTGTATCGCCGACACCGACATGGCGTATGGTGAATGCAAACGTTTTAAAATACTGCTGCTGTGTTTGCAGTGATTTGCTGTCTGCCGCGGCACACACGGACCCTGTGAGACGGCATGGCGAGGAGGGACGCTCATTTGCTCTGCAGTAATGCATGAAAAAATACAAACTACAAAGACAGGCAAAGACAGGGAAAGGACACGCTTGCTCGTGGACCCTAACCGCCTGACAGAAAGCAGTGGCGTAGCCGATGTACCATGAACCGATTATTCAAATCAGTGTTCTCCTATTACCGGTGTCACTACTGGCGACCTACCTATTGCATATTTACAGTAATTACACTTGACATGGCGTATACTCTTGGCTAGGATGTCATTACTATGCAGCGCTCTGAGACGCCTGTAGGTCGACGCGCGAATATTTCTGCTAATTGCTGAAGCCCTTTTAAGTCTCGTTGGATGAAAGCGTCGGCCCACTGAGAAAATATCACTGTAAAGGTGCAACGTGGTTCTCAGAATAATCAGGTTGTTTCAATCCAAGTAAAGGCTTTAGAAGAATATTGCCTTTAGATGACTGGCTTTGGTGGTGGTGGTGGTGGGGGGGGGGCTTAATTGGTTTTCCAATCACATCCACGATACTGGGCATACACAACAACTTGCAATCAGTGGGCGTTCAGATATATACTGTACACATATCAGATAATAGCCCCTTTAGATAAGCCTTGTTTCGGTGCAGCGAGACACGTATTCGCTCAGTGACTTCACAGCCGGGCTCCGTTTAACCCCCGCGCCAGAGGATAAGGACCCGCACTGCTAGCGCAGCTAGCCCAGCGCAGCCGACCCCTGAGCGGTCTCATCTGAAATTCCATCATCGCCTGTTTTACACAGAAGTAGAGGGAGTGTAAAAAAAATACAAGGAGCGCGGGTAAAAATGAAGATAGAAAAATAGATCAATATTTAATTTTCTCCCCAGGTGATATGTTCGGGAGCTAATCAGCGGTGACTGGAGAGATGACACCTGGGATAACGAGCTGGAGAAGCCAGCGCTCTCTCTCTCGCCACTCCATCCTCGCCCCCCGCCCCTCCTCCTCCTCCTCGTTCATTCCCTCACATCCAAGCTCATCCAACCCCTCTGTCATCTCTCTTGCACATTTGCTCTCACTTTCTCACCGTTTTTCTATTTGCCATGCACCCCCCCCCCCGGCTCCACCACCACCACCACCCTCCCTTTCTGCCTCTTAGATTGGGTCACCCAATCTTTTTTTTTCTTCTTTTTTTTGATCTTGCTCTCATATTCAGTGACTACCTGTGTGCAGCATACCAACCTGTCAGACCAATACAGATGGACCAGCGACTGAATGGGCCTTGCATGAACTCTGAAGGCAGCCGGTGTCGTCTACAAAAAGGTGACACTGAATTGAACACGGTCCATTTTGTGATACGCTTTGTTGTCATGAAGCCCCCCGATGGTGGATGGTGTTACTTAGCCTTAGCCCCATCTCTACTGTGCAACATGCCCAGAATGGGAGTCAAATGTATTGGCCAAGTGTGTCTATGTACACGAGGTGTTTGACTCCGGTGCACAGCAGCTTCTAGCACTTGCAGATGTGACTCACACAGGAAAAAAAAAAAACACAACAAAACAACATCAGAAGAAATCAGTGGAACAGCAGGACACCGAAGCCAGCATGCCGCTATGCTGTAACAGCCCGAGTCCGTGTTTCCTGCCGGAAGTAGCTTGGAAAGTGGGAAGGAGGAAGATGGGCAAAAACTCACACCCACATGAGTACTGGGATTCCACCAAGTGTGTCGTGTATAACTACACATCAACCTTACCAAGCTACGATTTTATCATGCATGAACAAAACAGAGGCCACACGTAACCTAAAGGTTGCTCTCGAGTTGAGAGGCGAAAGAAAAGCAGCAGGCAAATAATGCATCCGTTCACAGCTCGCGTGTCACTCGACCAACTCGAAGAACACAAGGCGCCGTCTGATGACGCCACATCCAGGCAAGTGCGTCTTAAAGGTACACCGCCCAGTTTCAACTGTTACAGCGCACAACAGGTATTCCGCCGCTATACCGGCCCGGTATCACGCCGAAGCGTGTAATACACCCGCCGGTCCGACGTGTCAGTGTCACGCTTTGCCTCGCTCAGGCGTGAAAAGTACACGCGTGTATGAAGGTGCAGTGCCAGC
>NC_079230.1:7563198-7581250 GCF_029633865.1 Lampris incognitus
GCTGATTGACGACTCAATTATCAGCTCAATAGCCCACTGTATTGATCTGTACAGATTGACAGGGGTGGCGAGCAGAAGGCCCCTCGGGTGCGAGAGCATCAGGTAGCACAAACACTGATAAACATGACCAATAGCATGGTCCGGACAGCAGCCCAGCTTCTTGCAATCAATGCCTGCATCCCTGGACGTGAGCAGAGCAATAGCCCCAGTGTGTGTGTGACCCTGACTGTAACCACACCAAACCCATCCTAAACTGAACCATCTCCAACCTACGATCTGATAGGTTGACATGTAGCCTTACAAGGGAAGACGTATGTCTACAGTCTGCTCACAAGGCAGTGTGGTCACATCTAGCCCCGCCATACGAGTCAACATACATAGTGTGCGTCGTGATGCATGCTCAATAATCCAGCTAAGAAAATCAAAGAAAGGCCGAATCAGTTCATCTGGACACAACGTTCATTGACAGAAACGTTTCATCACTCAACTAGGTGACCTCTTCAGTCTAAACTGTATCCCCACCCTTATGAACAATACAGCGGCATAATGGCTGAAACCAACAACCAGTGTCATATGCAAATATGGCTGTGAACCATTAACTAGCATTACAATGGCCATGTGCACTATTCACAGAGGATTGGGGAATAGTTGCAATCACAGCATTGTAAGATGGTGACAGATGTATGACGACTTACAACGACCAGTTTCATAATGGTCACACCCATATTTGCATATGAAACTGGTCATTGGTTTCAGTCGTTTATAAGGGCGGGGATACCTGCAGTCAGTTGAGACTGAAGAGGTCACTTAGATGAGTGATTAAATGTATCTGTCAATAAACATTGTATCCAGATGAACTGATTCAACCTTCTCTGATACATTGTGTATCATGTGACAGAACATTGTCAATAGATGCATTTTGGGAACTACAAATAAAGTGGCATTTGAACGTTCTGTCTGTAATACATCAGAGTGAGGACATATTTGCAAAGAGAGGAAAGTGTGCAGCCTCCACTTCTTCACGGGTCTATTTTAGAGGACTATTTTTAGGACTTGAGTTGAGGGTTGAGGTCTGAAATAGGATTAGGTTAGGGTAAGGTTTAAGATCAGGCATGTAGATAGAGCTCGAGGCTAGGGGAGGAACGTATTCAATGAGGGTTCTCACAAGGCTCGAAAATAAAAGTGTGTGTGAGTGTGAGTGTGTGTGTGTGAACCTGAAACCACCAAGCACACTGTGGAGACATTTTATGGGTCCCCATGGGGGAAAGGGTGTATATTAGGGTTAGGACATGGATTTAGGATTGAGGTTAGAATTAGGATTAGGTTAAAGTTAAGGTACGTGTTAAGGTTAGGCACGTAGTTATGATGGTTATGGTTAGGGTTAAGGGCTAGAGAATGAATGTAGTCAGTAAGGGGTCCCCACAAGTATGGGGCAACATGGTGTGTGTGTGAGAGAGAGAGAGAGAGAGAGAGAGAGAGAGAGAGAGAGAGAGAGAGAGAGAGAGAGAGAGCGGGAGAGAGAGCGGGAGAGAGAGCGGGAGCGAGAGAGATGAGGCTGGGGCTGTGAGTGTACATTATTGGGAGTGTGCCTTATCTGAGGTTTGGCTTGCAAGTGAATGATGCAATTCAGGAGACACGGCTTTTTCTCCCTCCCTCTCTCCCTCTCTCTCCCCCTCTGTCTCTCTCAGTGACACACAACACCTGAACAGAGCAAGATACAAGCAGTTTAAATCAGGATAAGGTTATCATATCCAAGACTGAATATAATAAGTATACATTATATTTTACTGTAATAAGTACTGTTTATATTAAGTGTAAAACTGGATGTGAAAAACATGGGAGACGGTTAATAATAATAACAATTACATTTATGAAATTGTATACAATTATAAATGTTAGTCACACATAGCAGTCTATCATAAGACAATAGATACATATTTATCATTATATTGAAATTTAATTAAAATATTTCTATTTTTGTATCCTGTTGCTAATTGTGATGCATTTACTTTTCAAACTGATGTAATTGAAAGCATTTTGTTGTTTTTCACCTCTACCGCTCCCTCACACACACACACACACACACACACTCCTAACAAGCAACAACTAACAAGCACGTGACTTGTGGTATTGAACGCATCCGTTGTGATTTCCTGCTACCTGGTGTGTATTCTCTTGGTAGACCAAGCAGCGCATCACAAAGCCGCACTATTACTGTCCCGTTCGATAGGAGCCCGGTTTCATTAGGGGGAGGCGACCTGTCACCTCGCCAAGTTCAGCCACAGCGTATGTGTCTCTCGGAGCACAGCAGAGAGGATCTGCATGGACAGACAGAGATGAAGAGGTGTATAAGGGTAACACGCTGGGGTGTAGCACAAAATTCTGGGCCCTATGCATAGGCAGTCTCTGTGGACCCCTTTCTCCTTCTGTCTCTCACGCATCACTTTTTTGAGTTCTAGCATACTGCATATTATTACATACTGTATATTATTATACTGTACACTATTACATACTGTATATCATTATACTGTATATTATTTACAATCATTCATCTATTTCAACCTAACAAGCAGTCACTCGTGGCAGGACTAGATGAGCTGCACTGAGAGACGCTCGTGAGGGGCGGACGAAACCTTTTGTAAGGGGGTGAGAGGAGCCTCAGAGAGGGGTGAGAGGGGCCTCAGAGAGGGGCGAGAGGGACCTCAGAGAGCCTCCACTATTTTCTTTACGCCCCTAAACCGATGCATTGGGCCAATTTTAAGTGACATTATGACACTATTTAGTTAGAAATGAAATTTTGCAAATCAAAACGAACTTTTAATTCCAGGCTTCCTGAGCCCCCCCCCCTTTCTGGGCCCTGGTAGGTCCCCCCCCCCCACTATGACGCTGCTGGTAATACGTGCAATAACATGCTGTGTGTGTGCTAAAAATGTCATTGCGGTGTTCGCATGGTGGTCTTCAGAGGAGAGAATCGTGTGTGTTTTTTTCCTTCATGTGTAACAGGTTGTCTTGTACCACTGGCAATAGATAAGAGCAGAAAGATGGAGGTTAGTATCGGATAGATACCCTCTCTCTCTCTCCCAGTGGTTTCCTTTTCTCGTGCCAAATGTGTCTGTCCCATCATGACTTAAGCCTTTAAAAAGGAGCGGAGAGAAGCTGGACCCCCCCCCCCCCCAGCCTAATTCTCTCTCTATCTCTCTCTCTCTCCAGCCGTCTGACTTGGGGCGGTGCATTGGCCTTTAAAAAGGCAAACTTGTAATCTGATAATTAACAATCTGTTAAATTTCTCAAAAGGAAAACAGTCATGAGAAATGTCTGTCTCATGCCTGTGAGTGGGATGACCTTTTGCCGAGGCTGGGATGGCAGGCGAGGCAAGGCGAGGCGACTCACTTAGACGCGTTTAATTAGCTCTGCTCATGGCCGCATGGACGACTGACGTAGAGGAGGGGGGACACGATGGGGAGAGAGACAGCGAGAGAGAGACCGACAGAGAGAGAGAGAGAGAGAGAGAGGGGATGGACAGAGAGGAGGAGGGAAACAGAGAGAGGAGGGAGACAAACAGAGAGAGAGGGAGACAGAGAGAGAGAGACAGAGAGAGCGAGGTGGTGTTGTGAGGAATTATGCCCGAGAGAGAGAGAGAGAGAGAGGGAGGGAGACAAACAGAGAGAGAGGGAGGGAGACAAACAGAGAGAGAGGGAGGGAGACAAACAGAGAGAGAGGGAGGGAGAGAGAGAGAGAGAAGGAGGGAAACAAACAGAGAGAGAGGGAGACAGAGAGAGAGAGACAGAGAGAGCGAGGTGGTGTTGTGAGGAATTATGCCCGAGAGAGAGAGAGAGAGAGAGAGAGAGAGAGAGAGAGAGGGGACGGACAGAGAGGAGGAGGGAGACAGAGAGAGAGAGGGAGAGAGACAGACAGAGAGAAAGAGACAGAGAGACAGCGAGGTGGTGTTGTGAGGAATTATGCCCGAGAGAGAGAGAGAGAGGGGATGGACAGAGAGGAGGAGGGAGACAGAGAGAAAGAGAGAGAGAGAAGGAGGGAGACAGACAGAGAGAGAGAGAGAGACAGAGAGAGCGAGGTGGTGTTGTGAGGAATTATGCCCGAGAGAGAGAGAGAGAGGGGATGGACAGAGAGGAGGAGGGAGACAGAGAGAGAGAGAGAGAGAAGGAGGGAGACAGACAGAGAGAGAGAGAGCGAGGTGGTGTTGTGAGGAATTATGCCCGAGAGAGAGAGAGAGAGAGAGAGAGAGAGAGAGAGAGAGAGAGAGAGAGGAAAGCAGTGACTCCAGATGCTTCTAATCCAACATGCCCTGCATCCCTCTTGTCTTCCAAAGCATCTATTTATTTATTTATTTTTCTGTCCTAACGTCTTCATGGACGCAGTGTGACAAAGGAGGAGGAGCAGGAGGAGGGGGGGATGGGGACGAAGGGAGAAATAAGGAAAGTAGTCATGACAAGGAGGGCTGTGAGATCCCTTTGTTTTGGTTACCAAATCGTCGTCGTCGTTGTTGTTGTCGGTGGTGTGGGTGGGTGGATGGCGGGGGGGGGGGGGGCTGTCATGGCCCCGAGGTGAAGCTGCACGCGAAGTCGGGAAGCGCAGCTTCAAAGTGCGACTTGAAAAGACGACGAGGTTTGCCGGCATTTGCGTCCATTGTGTGTTTTCTCACGTCGTTTGTTCTCGCAGTCTCGTCTCTCTCTCTCCGTCCCGGCACAAATACCCCTCCAAATCCTGAACACAGAAGGAGTAAGAGACGTATCGGGTCTTAGTCACATACAGTAGTATATATATATATATATTCACCCCCCCCCCTCCATGCATACATAATCCCTGTGTGCCGGCTGGAAATAGAAGCGGGCTCAGACGGGGCCGTAAGAAAGAATACGTCTTTTTATAGCCACGTTGCTTTGTTTCCTTAAATAGCACCCTTGAGTGTTTCTTTCCAGGAAGCCTAAACTACCTCCACTGGGCAGGGGATGGGGGAGATGGGTGGGGGTGTGTGTGGGGGGGGGGGGGACTCACCAAAGTCGATAAGAGGTCATTATTTGCCCTCATTTAAACCACTGATGGACAAACAGTGGAGGAGATATTAACACCAGGACTGCGTGGATCAGATGGAAGTTAATGTACTTAGAGGGTTAATCAGCACATTTGTATGCAAATATGTGTTTAAGTGTGTCTGCCCTTGTGGGGGGGGGGGGGGGGTTTAATGAAGGAGCCGGGCCCGGGCGCCGGGTGACATTCAGAGCGCGCGTAACCCCGGCGAATAGCTTCCTCAGCGCTATTTGTGAATGTTAATTGGTTTTCAGCTGCCGCCACCCCCACCCCCCCCACCACTACCACCCCCCCCCACTTTCCACCCATCTCCAAGTCCTGCTCGTTGGGGGACTTTCCCTGTCATTTAAGCCCAATATAATGTTTTGTTTCCTTTTTTTTTTTTTTTTTTAATTTTCCCTGGAATTAGATTTGTGTGTGTGTGTGTGTGTGTGTTTGTTTGTTGGAGCATTGCACAAATTGTCCTGAGGGAGATGGGGGGGGGGGCAAGCAACTTCAATTATCCAAGGTTTGACCCCTGCCACGGCTGGCTGTGTACCTGTTGGCTGGCACAACCCCCCCCCCCCCCGCCCCCACCTTATCTGCTGTCCCCCTTCCAATCTTCCAGATGTGCATACACGGCTGTGGACCATTATAATCCTCCCAAACCATGTCTGGGGGAAAAAAGGAGCGACGTTGTGAAACCAGAGGAGATGGTTTTACCCCCCCCCCCATTTCCTAAGGGCCAAACAACAACAGGACGGAGCGCAGCGGGGAAGGCGAAGTGACGTAGGTGGGTGGGTGGGGGGGGGGATGTGTGTGTGTGGGGGGGGGGTTGGGGGGTAGAGCTCTTTCATTTCTGGGAGACAGCTTTGAGTTTAAATAATCCACACAGCTGTGAAAATTAAAACCTCGTCCATTTGAAGAAGAAGAAGAGAGACCGGGGGGAGGGGGAGGGGGGGATGCAAATAGACCTTTTGATCCTGTCTCGGAAGGAACATTTGCCCAAATCAAAAAGATTAGCACCGATTGTTACAGAAGATGGATTATGTTACACTTTTACACCCCCACCCCACCCCACCCCCCGCCCCCACCCGAAATTCTTCTCAGGCTTTTGGCGGTTTTTGTGTCGGGGTATTAACAGCTCAGTGTTTCACATAGAGGCGAGAGGGAAGTGGCGGGAGGATGTGAAGAGAAATGGCTGCAGACAGTCAGGGGGGCATGCTGGCTACTGCAATCTTGCCTGGGATCTCAACTTGGAGCCAAACCTGGCAAACAGAATAAGGTGGCAAACTCGAGCTCTGCGTCACACCTCATCCCCCCCCCCCCCCCCGGTTGTACCCATCCAATTATCCCACTCTTCCGGTCACTGCCCCACCCCCTCTGCCCAGCCGGGGAGGGCTGCAGACTACCACATGCCTCCGCCGATACATGTGGAGTCACCAGGGGGATCACGCCGTTCCCCCCAGTTCCCCACAAAGGGGAGCCCCGACCGACCAGAGGAGGCGCTGGTGCGGCGACCAGGAGAAACGCCCACATCCGGCTTCCCACCCGCAGTCATGGCTAAAATTGTGTCTGTAGGGACGCCCGACCAAGCCGGGGGCAACACGGGGACTCGAACCGGCGATCCCCGTGTTGGTAGACAACGGAATAGGACCGCTACCCGGACGCCCTAAACACAGCCCATTTCCACAGAGCCGGGAATCCTGGAGCACGGCGTCAACAGTCGTGTCCGTCACGGAGGCCGCACAGCTCACAAACCCCCACCCCCCCCACCCCACGATCTGTAAACCCACATGCGAATCCTGAGTCGGGCTAAATCGCCCTTAAGTGCGGCAGCATCTGCTATTCTTCTAAATCAGCATCAAGCGGGTTGTCAGTTTGCGCCGAGTGGCGTCGGATGGCCTCCGTTAACTGGACCATGTCCCGTAGCGTATTTTCCTTCGGCTGGTTCCTGCAAAACAACCCCTCCCTTTATTTTCCTTTTACTCGTCTCGCTCGCTCGCAGCTTCCCTCTCAAGTAACCACATGTAGCGATATGCAAGAGCGAAAGCTATATAAATGCTAACAGCGTCGCATCGATTTTCCCCGTGCGTGTGTGCGTGCGTGTGTGTGTGCGTGTGCGTGTGTGGTGTTGCCGTATCTGACACATCAATCTCATTAACGAGGGGCTGCAGGGCAGGGGCAATTCACAGCTCCCAACAATAAGAGATGTAAATTCTCTAACTGTCTCTTGTGCAAATTAAGGCACAGGAGTGAAGGAAAGCCACGCGCAATCACACGCCTCCGTAAAGCACTAGGGCGGGGTAATAGGGGCGTCTATGGGCTGCCCCTTTTTTTTCTCTTTTGGTTTTGAAAGGCGGGACCCCACAAATGGAGGCCATAACAAGTTATGACTGCGGCGTAATGACGTTGGAGAGTACGGGCTCTCACACGGCCGTTGTTTATTTGTTTTACGAGTCTGTGAGGGATTGTATGGATCTGTATGTGTGTGTGTGTGTGGGGGGGGGGGGGTTTCCTAAACATGTTTGTTTGTATGTGATAATGTGTAAATAGCACAAATAGATTTGGGCTTGGGTCTCAGATGACCGCTACACCTTTTTTTTTTTCCTTGTATGCTGTTTAGCTGAATAAATCTGCTGAAATGCGTTGCAATTAACAAGCCATCGCCCCCCCGTGAACCGTCAAGCTGGATAACAAGCGAGGACGGTAAAATGAGGGGGGGGGGCGTTACACGGGTGGACACGGTCATGAGGCTAATTTATTCATCGTTAAAGTATCTTTTATCACGTGGCTATAGGACCGCTGCAGGGAGTTTACGTTGTCCACACACTAACAGAAACCTCATCTTTTGCCATGGCAACCAACTGTGTCTCCCCCCCCCTCTTTTATTTTCTCCCCAATTGTACCCGGCCAATTACCCCACTCTTCCGAGTCGTCCCGGTCGCTGCTCCACCCCCTTCTGCCGATCCGGGGAGGGCTGCAGACTACCACATGCCTCCTCTCATACATGTGGAGTCACCAGCCGCTTCTTTTCACCTGACAGTGAGGAGTTTCACCTGGGGGACGTAGCGCGTGGGAGGATCACGCTCCCCCCCCCCCCCAGCCCCGAACAGGAGCCCCGACCAACCAGAGCAGGCGCTAGTGTAGCAACCAGGACACCTACCCACATCCGGCTTCTCACCGGCAGACACGGCCAACTGTGTCTGTAGGGACGCCCGACCAAGCCGACAGTAACATAGGGATTCGAACCAGCGATCCCAGTTTTGGTAGGCAACGGAATAGACTGCTATGCTATCTGGACGCCTCAATTATGTCTTCTTTTGTTGTTGCTTTGCTAGCATATAAGCCAATCAGAGGGCTGATATGTCAGCACAAATGAAAAACGAAAGTGAAACAGACTGTAGATGTGAAACGCCACCTTCCATATTCTCAAGTTCGATCCATCCATCGGTCCAGCTGGAGACCGGGACAATGTGCCGGGGTGTTCATAAGCCTTTTTAATCAGCGTGAGAGATTGCCCGCGTGGCCGTTAACTCTGTCACTAATGGCCATTCTTCCTCATTAACGAAGGCTATCGCTGCCCTCTTTCCTCCGCACGCAGCATTGATCAATTCCTCTATCATTTAAGAAGCGATCAATCTCCCCCTCGCCCTCACCCAACCTTAATATCTCTCCCTTCATCCTGATGCAATATAGCATCCAATTAGTCATGTAAAGCAAGGGGGGGGGGCAGTGCTGTGGTGGGAGGTAAGGCCCGAATACTCGAGGTACATAGACTCCCAAACCATCAGTGTCTCGAGCTCTTCGTCAGATCAGAAGCAGAATCTCTTTATGTACCAGTCTATAACATGAACACAAGGAGCTGCTTTGGCAGTAAGGGTAACATCTACATCGAGTGTCATGCCGTAATATTTAAGTCAGAAACACTGCACAACTCTGCACAAAACAGAAAAACATTTCATGCAACAACAAAAACAAAACATGAGGACATAGCGAAAAATAACATAATTTAAGACAAAAATTAAAAGTACCAAAAATGCCCATCGAAACACATGAATATTAATGTCATGGAATAGTTCTGAATTCAGAAAGGACAGTCGTCTGAGCGTCAGGGTAGCGTAGCGGTCTCTTCCGTCGCCTACCGACACGGGGATCGCCGGTTCGAATCCCCGTGTTACCTCCGGCTCGGCCGGGCGTCCCTACAGACACAATTCGCCGTGTCTGCGGGTGGGAAGCCGGATGTGGGTATGTGTCCTGGTCGCTGCACTAGCGCCTCTTCTGGTCGGTCGGGGTGCCTGTTTGGGAGGAGGAGGACCTGGGGGGAATAGGGTGATCCTCCCACGCGCTACATCCCCCTGGCAAGACTCCTCACTGTCAGGTGAAAAAAGCGGCTGGCGACTCCACATGTATCACAGGAGACATGTGGTAGTCTACAGCCCTCCCCGGATCGGTAGAGGGGGTGGAGCAGCGACTGGAATAGCTCAGAAGAGTGGGGTAATTGGCCAGATACAATTGGGAAGAAAAAAGACAACAAAAGAAAGGACAATCATCTCATGAAAGTCACATGCTGACTCGTTAAAAGTTTAACATAATTGATACGGGGTTTCATCAATAGGATAATCCATACATTATGGAAGGGCAGGTCGTTTGTTCGGGCAATTGGTCGGCAGCCATACCAACATGTACCCTGGCTCTGCCAAATTACTGAAGCTAAACAGGTATGGGCTTGGCTAGTACTTGGACGGAAGCTGCTACCAGAAGTGGTGATGGTGGGCCAGTAGGGGGCAGTGTCCTCTCTGGTCCTAATAAAAACAACAAATTTCAAATCCCAATGCCCCAGGGCAGTGACGGGGACACTGTGCTGTAGGAGAAGTCGTCCTTCTGATGAGACGTTAAACCGAAGTCCTGACTCGCTGTGGTCGTTAAAGATCCCATGGCACTTATCACAAAGACTAGGGGGTTCCCCAGTGTCCTGGCAAAATTCCCAACTTGGGTCTCTCCATCTGGCCACCTAATCATCCCCCCATGTAATTGGCTCAATGGTTCCTCCCTCTCCACCTCAAACTGATGTGTGGCGAGCGTTCTGGGTGCAAAATGGCTGCCCTGCATCACCCAGGTGGTGCTACACATTGGTGGTGGCTGAAGTGAGTTACCCCCTTCACTGTTAAGTGCTTTGGGTGTCTACAAAAGTGCTATATAAATGTAATGATGATGAAGATCATGATGATGATTATTATTATTGTTATTGTTAGTATTGTTATTAACTGGGAATCAAAATGATTTGGTCCTCAGTGTTTAGCGTCTTATAGTGCCGATGTAGCTTTGGAGGCTTTGCAGAATCATAAATGAGCATAAAAGCTGAGTATTAAATCTCGCCATTAATTGGGTTTGCCCTGGAGCACGGCAACAAAGCAAAAACTGAGATCTCTAAACCTCTGTACGATGAAAAAGCCTGTGTAAGGACGGAGCGTATTTTTCTACTGCTGAGACCATTACGTCAGTGTCACTGCAAATGAGAGTGAGAGGCGCCGTCTGGATGATGGTGTGATGTGACTTCCACAGCTTGGAATCTAATAACTGGCAGCACAATATTAAAAGACACCGATATGCAATATGCAGGCCAAGATCCTCTGAAATGTTACACCTGATAAAGGTGGATGTGCCAATGCACTCAGCTACTTATGTGCTAAATTATCGTTATGTTATTAGATTATCAAATTATCAATTGAATTATTTTAATTCAATAATTGTACAATTAATTACATTATTTATTAATTATGTATATAGCTGAAGAGCAGTCGTGCTGAATTCACTGTAAACGGTTAATTGGATCAGAGAATGAAAATTGAAATTTGAAACTGAAACGTACTGCAACCCAATTACAGCTAACTATACCCACACTGTATACATGGAATAAATTAGGCCAGGAAGGACATATTCTATTAAGAGCCTCCACTTCTTATTCCTGCTTCATTCCATCAGTCTTGATGAAGGTCTTAATTTTTTTATTTTTCCTCCACAGTGACTTTGGTCTGAAACCACTATAGGTAACTGCCAACACAGGTATACTCTGTTCAACATAGATGTGTCCCATGTAGCTATATAGAATATAAAAAACCTATATTAAAAAAAACCCCGTCCCATGGATAAAACCCTGCTATGTGCAGTAGTACTGTGGGCCGGGCCTGGGTACGGTTCCAAAATAAACGGCGCCATTACCTGTACGCTGACAGTACTCTCTTTTAAACTAGAATAACTGGCGGTGCCTCCAAATAAATGTATGATATATATAATGAAGATATATCACTTAGATTTTGGTTTTGTCTCTTGTCCTAATTTTTTTTTTATCTACCCTTTTTAACAGTTAATAAACATGAATTACCTATTAGCTATGACATGACAAGGTTTCTTTAAATGTAACGCCGAATTATGGTGGGCTATTTCTTTATTTATTTATATAAAACAGAATTTCTCAAAATCACATTCATGAATAAAGATAAAAAGGACTAAATCCCAAATATGAATAAACACAATATGATATCAAATAACATCAACCATACCCCCCCCCCCCACACACACACACACTCTGCAACCTATGGTGAACCCACCTGTAAACCAAACCCCCGTTGCAGGTCTGAGTCGTGGCTTGGGAGGGTAGAGGACTAAAAACTGTAGTGGCCGCTTCACTTGGTCACACCACCAAAATCAAAAGCGCGTACTCAGTACTCACAGATCCGGGGACCATTTAGAGGGGGACAGACGAGGGGAAACTGGATGACGGGATGACAGCAGCGAAGGAAGAAACAGCAACGAGTCCAACAGGAAACACTTCTCCAAAGTGGTCCAGCGGAGCTGTCCTCTCTTACAGTCACACATCATCCGTCTCCTGGATCAAACAAATCAGCTAAGCAACAAGTCCACACACTATTTCGTGGCGAGCGAGCAATAGCTTGTCTTAACCAGTTCTTCAAAGCTGGGCTACCTGCTATTATGCTGATACTAATGTCTACTCTCGATTAGCAACACAATGCAAAGCTAACGGCTATTATGCTAATGCTAACGGATACTCGCAATTAGCAACACAATGCAAAGCTAACGGCTATTAAGCTAATACTAATGGCTACTCGCAATTAACAACACAATGCAAAGCTAACGGCTATTATGCTAATACTAATGGCTACTCGCAATTAACAACACAACGCAAAGCTAACGGCTATTATGCTAATGCTAACGGCTACTCGCGATTAGCAACACAATGCAAAGCTAACGGCTATTATGCTAATGCTAACGGCTACTCGCAATTAGCAACACAACACAAAGCTAACGGCTATTATGCTGATACTAATGGCTACTCGCGATTAGCAACACAATGCAAAGCTAACGGCTATTATGCTAATGCTAACGGCTACTCGCGATTAGCAACACAATGCAAAGCTAACGGCTATTATGCTAATGTAAACTACTAATAAGACACGTTAGCCCCTAGCTAACGGGTCTGACCCTTTAGCCGAGCGGTTAGTGATGTCGCCCTGTGGTGCAGTACACTCCGTATCGAATCCCGCACCGGGCAAGAAAATAACCGGTTCCATTGGTGGCAGCGGCGGGATCCGGAAGTGTGCAGACCCTCAGAAGTCTCTTCGGAGCGCGGGAAGAACAAAGCGCGAGGGCGCGCTTCCGGGGAGGGTGACGACTGTAAACTACTAATAAGACACGTTAGCCCCTAGCTAACGGGTCTGACCCTTTAGCCGAGCGGTTAGTGATGTCGCCTTGTGGTGCAGTACACCCCGTATCGAATCCCGCGCCGGGCAAGAAAATAACCGGTTACACTAATGCTAACGGCTACTCGCGATTAGCAACACAATGCAAAGCTAACGGCTATTATGCTCATATGAATGGCTACTCGCAATTAGCAACACAATGCAAAGCTAACGGCTATTATGCTAATGCTAACGGCTACTCGCGATTAGCAACACAGTGCGTTTTTACACCATAACATGTAGACACAGTATGAAAACCAATACACCATCTCATGTTTACCTCTTGCAGATCACCAAAACCCGAACCCTTCGGATAACCGTTCGTCAGCCACCAGGTTAGGAACACATTTTGCTCTCGAACAATCTGCACCGTTCACTTGTCGGTGACCACTCGCCTTTCCCCCGTTCTCCAGCGCACCAGGCCTAACAGAACCAAGCCCCGCCCCTCTACCGGATAATGGAATTTGGATTGGCTATCGTTTCAAAACGTGCCAATTAAATCCAATGCGGCTAATCAGTTAGGCTGTTAGACTGACTACACGTGCTTGGTCCTATACATATTAAGCAAACTACGCTCATTTGCATAAACTCTATAACCTTTTAACTGTAAAGATTATGACTTCTCTATTTTATCCTTCCATATATATTTCTCACATATTTAAACATTACAACCTTCATTTTTAAAACTATTTATATCCTAAATGAATAATAAACTAAACTAAACTAACCAAATGTCTATACATTTTAGCCTGGGCTACAGATGATAAGACCTCTTGCCCCCCCCCCCCGCCCTTAATTCACCTGTATTGCATAGAGCGAGGCGAAGAAAGAGGACAAGGGGGTATTATTTTTTAATGTGCGGCCTCCCTAAAGCTCTGTAAAACATCCCGTTGAGCTCCCTCAGGTGAATGGTGGACTTCAAAGCAATTAAAACCGAGGTTATGTGAGAGAGAGAGAGAGAGAGAGAGAGAGAGAGAGAGAGAGAGAGAGAGGGGAGGGGGGGAGAGGGAGAGGGAGAGAGAGAGAGAGAGGAGGGGGGAGAGGGAGAGGGAAAGAGAGAGAGAGAGAGAGAGGAGCCAGCCACAAGGCCAACAGCCCGGGCGGCCTGCTTCGTCACATACTGTGCATTAAGTCGTCATGCTCGGAAGGACAAAGGGCCCCTGGGAGAGATCACCTCACCAGGTCAGGGACTCCTCATCAGAGCCTTAAACTCCTGATGAACTGACCGCCTGGCTCAGACCGGCCTACAGGATTACGCAACCAGATTGTTAATGTGGCCAGAGTCATATTAATCAGCTGTGGGCAAAAGCTCTGAGGTGGAGGGTTGAGTAGACGCGGATTAAATCTTTTCAAAGTCGGTTGTATGATCATCGTTGTACCACAGCCAAGGTCAGCTTTTTGGCCTTTGTTCAACAGGACAGTTGAGACAGCGCATGGGCAAAATTAGCTCCTCAGCAGCTACTTCATCCAAAACGTAGCATCAAGCCCCCCCGTGGGCTGGAGAGGTTTCCACTGGCATCCCTCACAGGGAGCAAGACCTCCTGGTCAGCTGACTCCATGTCAGATAAAACGGAGTCTAAAGCAGACCGTTTATCACGGCTGCTGGTCTGACATAGGTGCAGAGCATCCTCAATATGTGCTCAGTCCTGCTGCCAAACAGAACAACGGGAAGGAGGAGGATAAATAGACTGGCAGGCAATCAGTTGAAAGTGTGGCTTCAGGGGAGAACGGGCGGGTCCACGTCAAGGAAGTGGATGAAGATTGATGACGGGTATGGCTCTTTCCAAAAACGTCAGGGGAAAAAAAAAAAGTTGTCAAAACGTCCATAAAAGCTTCTCGAGCTACTCCTGCAGTAATCCAATACTTCAGCGTAATAGAGTAAACTAATGTGGGGAATATCTCACATTTTTAATTTTCATAGCCTGCACTTTTACGTTCACCTTAAAAGATGTAACAAGATACTTTCCATGCAAAAAAAGAAAAAAGAAAATGTTCCATACATTGTTAACATTTTAGTTTTGATGGCAACATTTTATATCCACCATCAAAAATTTTGTAAAGCCCCCACCTCATTCTTCCGGAAATACACAAAAAAACTCTTTATTAGTATTCTACTACACATACATTTTAAGAAGAAACCCCTAGCACAGTTTATTCATTTTTAAAATTTGGGTGATGATGATGATGATGATGATAGTTATTATTATTATTTACATGTACAGCTTTTAATTTACTTTGTAAGCCTTGTTCAACTGTTTTAATATTTACAATAACTGTTTTTGTACATATGTTATATTGTTCTTTGTTCTTGCTCAATAAGTCAAAACTAAAATCAGCAGTTTGCGAATCGCACCAATAATTCTTCCGTTAGCTGAAGTATCCCGGATATGCAAAAAACAAAAACAAAACAAAACAAAACAAAAAAACAAGGCACATTTTTTAACCTGATTAAATTTCCATTTCTCTCGGCGTCAAACATCTGCTCAGACGCCTCTCTTCTTCGTTTACCGGAAGTGCAGCGTCAGGCTAGCCAATGAGTGAGCTAGGACCGAGCCGGTCTCCTGACCAATGGAAAAGCAGGAAGCGGTCACTCAAACTGTACATGCGGAAGTGGTGTATTTAACGACACTTTGGCGAAACTATACCTGTCAGGAACGTGCTGAGCGTACAAATGGAGGCCAGAGAGTAAGCTTATGCTGCAGGAGGAGTTTAACAACATTTTATGGATGTTTTAATACCCACTTTCTGACGTGGAAAAACGGCCTCCGTTGAACTTCATTATACCCTACAGTGTTTCTCAACCGGGGGTCCGCGGACCCCTAGTGGTCCGTGGTGTAATTGCAAGGGGTCCGTGAAAATAAAATATCTTTAAAAAAAAGATCCTATGACATTTATAGAAATAGGATTATTTTACTCAAATGTGACTGAGATCTTTATCTACCTAAACTATAAAGGGTGACAGGACTTTTTTCTCTAATTACATCTGTTTCACAAGTGTAATTTATTGTATTTTAATAAGAGATCTCGCTCCCGTTGGCATTGTTAAAAGTTACTGCATAAAAATTCTGTTTTGTTACATATATCTGAAAGTTACTGAATACATATTCTGTTTTGTTACATATATCTGAAAGTTACTGAATGCATATTCTGTGTTGTTACATATATCTGAAAGTTACTGAATACATAATCTGTTTAGTTACATATATCTGAAAGTTACTGAATACATATTCTGTTTTGTTACATCTATCTGAAAGTTACTGAATACATATTCTGTTTTGTTACATATATCTGAAAGTTACTGAATACATATTCTGTTTAGTTACATATATCTGAAAGTTACTGCATAAGAATTCTGTTTTGTTAACTATATCTAAGTTACAACTGAAAGCTCTTATTTTTGCCCCAAAGAGTGAATAAATGCTATAATCCAATTTAAAATGCAGTTTCTACTGTTTCTATCAAATTGCAACCCCCCTCCCCCAAGATCAGGTGGAGGGGTCCTCAGGGTAGATCAAAAATACGCAGGGGGGTCCAGGACCCCAAAAAGGTTGAGAACCACTGCCCTATATGGATTCCGGTCTAGTTCTATGGGAAGGACCCCACGCAGTCCCGAGTCCTCGATAATAAATTCATAGGTTTTGGGTGCAGCATGACTTCCAGCCTCCTGCTAAACCTCTAACCTGCTTGTCATTCAAACCTCCCCGAGTCCCACCTCCGCGTCCGACAGGTCAAGCAAAACCAGGAGTGGAGCCGCTCTGCGCGGACCTCCGGCAGCGTAGCGGTCTATTCTGTTGCCTAGCAACACGGGGATCGTTGGTTCGAATCCCCGTGTTGGTCGGGGCGTCCCTTAAGACACGACTGGCTGTGTTCTGCGGGTGGGGAGCCGGGTGTGTCCTGCGTCCTGGTCGCTGCACTAGCGCCTCCTCTGGTCGGTCGGGGCGAAACTCCTCACTGTCAGTTGAAAAGAAGCGGCTGCAGCCCTCCCCGACAGAGGGGGGTGGGGTGGGGCAGCGCCCGGGAAGGCTCGGGAGAGTGGGGGTAATTGGCCAAGTACAACTGGAGAGGGGGAGAAAGGGGGGGGGGGTCTAAAAAGAAAATGACGTTTTCCCTCTGTGCAGAGAAAACAGAGGGAGCTGAGGCGGAAGAGGTGCTCCTTCTTAAAGGGAGGGTACAGAACACGTCATAAGCCATGGTAATGAGGGTGTAGTAACCACGGCTAGGACTATACTCCGAGATGTGGAAGGTTGATGATGGAGATCCTTTCCCTGGATATTTTCAATAAATCAAGACCAGCACGAGACGTATTGCCGGTCCAAGGTGCAGTCCGTCTGCCCTCAGAAGACCCGGTCCCCATCATGCTCCTCTCTCTGGGTATGAGCGGGTCCTCGTATCGACTCGACCGATGGCAAACTCCTTCATTAGTCGCCCGGCTGCTCATCCGGGTCTTCACCAAATGTCGATTACAGTGTGAGATTCACTAGAAATGGACACCGTACCATAAGGGGCGGCACGGTGGCGCAGTGCTTAGCGCCGTCACAGCAAGAAGGTCGTGAGTTCGAGCCCCGGGGTGCAACCTTGGGGGTCGTCCTCTGCGCGGAGTTTGCTTGTTCTCCCCGTGGGTTTCCTCAGGGGGGCTCCGGTTTCCTCCCACAGTCCAAAGACATGCAGGTCATGTGACGTGCGGGTCACGTGACTTGTGGGTCATGTGACTTGTAGGTCAGGTGACTCGGCCGTACTGAATTGCCCCCAGGTGTGGATGTGTGTGGAAAGAAGCGGCTGGCGACTCCACATGTCTGGGAGGAGGCAGTCTGCAGCCCTCCCCGGGTCGGCAGAGGGGGGTGGAGCAGCGGGGTGATTAGACGGGTACAATTGGGGAGAAGGGGGGGGGGCAACAGGCGCTTTAACGTCCTCCCGGGTTATGAGCATGCAGGTATAACAGCGGTATTAACAACAGTACATGTGAAGTGTAACTATACACAACAGGCCGAGAGAGGGTTTAAGGTCACTATCGGAGAAAACAGTGGGGTGCGTGTCCAGCAAGCTGTTCATAGTGGTCACCTCACATGACCCCCCATCCCCCCATCCTCACATTACCCCCCCATCCTCACATTAACCCCCCCATGCTCATATTACCCCCCATGCTCACATTACCCCCCCATGCTCATATTACCCCCCCTCCTCACATTACCCCCCCATGCTCATATTACCCCCCATGCTCATATTACCCCCCATCCTCAGCACCTTATCAGTGGCTAAATACCCGA
>NC_079230.1:7581450-7593950 GCF_029633865.1 Lampris incognitus
TCTCCCCGCCTGCCACCCAATGACTGCTGGGATATAGGCTCCGGCATCACCGCGGCCCTGAGAGCAGGATGAGCGGTTCGGATAATGGACGGATGGATGGATGGATGGATGGATGGATGGATGGATGGATGGATGGATGGATGACATCCACATCAATGCTGCTCTTTGAATTCTTCGATGGACCACTTTTAAGGAACGATAACCGCACCCCCTCCACCCCCTCCACACCCGCGCGCGCGCACACGCGCACACCCACATACGCACGCGGGGGCGCGCACATGCAGGCGCGCGCACGACGGTGCAAAAAAAAAAAAGAAAGGAGGCAAATGTTGCACCCCCCCCCACTCTGCAGATCAGCCAAGACGCCCACACACCATGGGGGAAGAGATAACTCCCCTTCCGCCATCAAACTACAGCTGTGGACCCACAGGGACGCTGTTGACAGTCCATCAAGCACGCTGACAGCCAATGGGCTCCCGAGTTTGTGTGTCTGTGTGTGTGCCGGTCGGTGTGCGTCAGTGTGCGCGTACCCCTATAAAAACGTACATTAACACGTTGTATGCATTGTGACTTCCCCAACTGGCTTTGTAACGAGTCTTGTATATAGGCGACATCGTCAACAGCATTCCTCGCCTCCTTGGTTAGGAGCCCTTCCTCGTGGCGCGTGGCTTATTTAACGGCTCAACACTGCCATCTCGTGGCTAGCTTATGCTGCGCACCCTCGTTTCGGACGCCGGTTGTTTGTCCGCAATAAACGGACAGCTTTGCCACTTCCACTTCGTGTTTCTTTTTTTTCTTTTTTTCTCTTTCTTCATCGTTATAAATATCACCGCATCACAGCAGAGAGGATGGCGCGTGCTAGCTCACTGGGTCAAACCCACATGTCCATCAACGGTAGCATGCCTCCTGCCTCCAAAACGTGTTTGATGCTAATCACATTCTGATAGGGGTCTTCACTGTAATCTCTTTGCGATCTGGAAGTCCTGGTTTGTGTGATTGCTCGGTCGGATGATGTCAGACCCATCGACTCCCCCGCACCCCCCCCCCCCCCACACACACACACACAGCCGATCTCTCCCTTATTGAAATGGATTCCTTGCAATCAAGGTCGCAGTGAGACGGCGAACAATGTGTGAGGCTATTTCCCTCGTGCCTTCATTACTATGTAATTAGCCGCTGGGCCGTTCGATTTCCCCCCGTTCCAGCCTTTGCAGATCAATATCAGCCAGGCTGCCAGCCACATTCCGGTGCTGTTGGGCAGGTTTCCTCCTGCAGCTGAATGGAAATTATCAATCTCTGTTCCAAGAGCTGTTCAGTGGTTTCATTGGCCATGCCCCCCCCCCCCCACACACACACACACCGTCTGTCCGTCTGTCTGTCTGTGTATCTGTCTGTCTGTCTGTCTGTCTGTACATCTGTCTGTCTGTCTGTCCATCTGTGTATCTGTCTGTCTGTCTGTCTGTCCATCTGTGTATCTGTCTGTCTGTCTATCTATCTGTCTGTCTGTCTGTCTGTCCACCTGTCTGTCTGTCTGTCCATCTGTGTATCTGTCTGTCTGTCTGTACATCTGTCTGTCTGTCCATCTGTGTATCTGTCTGTCTGTCTGTCCATCTGTGTATCTGTCTGTCTGTCCATCTGTGTATCTGTCTGTCTGTCTGTCCATCTGTCCATCCTTGTATCTGTCTGTCTGTCCATCTGTCCATCTGTGTATCTGTCTGTCTGTCGGTCTGTCTGTCCGTCCGTCCGTCCGTCCGTCTGTCCATCCCTCCGTCTGTCTGTCCGTCCGTCACCCGCCTGTCTATCCGTCCGTCTGTCTGTCTGTCTGTCTGTCTGTCTGTCTGTCTGTCTGTCTGTCTGTCTCTCTGTCCGTCCGTCCGTCCGTCCGCCTGCCTGTCCGCCTGTCTGTCTGTCTGTCTGTCTGTCTGTCCGTCCGTCCGTCCGTCCGTCCGTCCGTCTGTCTGTCTGTCTGTCTGTCCGCCTGTCTGTCCGTCTGTCTGTCTGTCCGCCTGTGTGGCAGATCATTTTAGCTGCAGGCTGTAAGTGTGCACAAATATAAAGTAAGTGGGTGAGTAATGGGGTCTTCTGCCAACACATGAAGCCACGGGTGATGATGAAGCCTCTAACCCAGTGGGCCTGACACCGGACGTGCAGCATACAGGTACCCGCTGCCTGCCTGCGTCCCACCCAGGAGTGTGCGTGCAGCACCACCAGCTGCGGGGCGTTCGCTCATGGTTACCCGACGCAAGACGGCGCAGCGCCAGCGGCTCCCTCCGCCGGAGCAGGGAGGCGCAGACACGAGCCGCCTCCAGGGCAGGGCAGGGCAGGGCAGGGCTAGACGGAGGCACGAGGCAGAGATGGGAGGACCCGCACGCTTCCGGTGACTTCCTTTCTCAAAGTAATCACACCTCGCATTGATTACAAGACTCTGCTCGGTCTGCTTATTAATGACGTCAATGGCGGATATTGAGCGGACGTTGTCACTTGAAGCGTAGAATTGTGTGTGCGCGTGCGCGAGCGTGTTGTCACTGTGGTGGTAATAAATTTCAATAGTGTGAAGAACGAAGGGCGGGTGTTTGGACACCTCAACGCCTGTTGAGAAATCGTTGTGTGTGCGTGTGCGTGTGTGTGTGTGTGTGTGTGCGCGCGCGTGGGTAATGTTTACATGTTTACTGTGGGAAGGCTGCGGTTCGGAGGGGGACAGCCAGACAGTTGTCTGATCACAATACGTACGTGTCACAGGACACGTTTTTGCGAGAGCGAAATACGTGTATACGGACACGTATTAGTTGCCACTGGGGCCGCAATCCCGTCTTCTGGCCACTGGGGGGCGCAATCATGTCTTCTAGGTCTAGGCAGAGGGTTAACTTAGCCCCCTTTGACACTGGCACTTTTTAGCCCCATGTCAATAGATTTCCGGGGGATAACCCAACAAACTCTGGGCTAACACTGCTCCGGCGCAGTTCAAATGTTCTAACGTTAACGTTAGCTAGTCCCCGCCTGGGCTAGCCCCCCTCTAACGTTAGCTAGTCCCCGCCTGGGCTAGCCCCCCTCTAACGTTAGCTAGTCCCCGCCTGGGCTAGCCCCTCTAACGTTAGCTAGTCCCCGCCTGGGCTAGCCCCTCTAACGTTAGCTAGTCCCCGCCTGGGCTAGCCCCTCTAACGTTAGCTAGTCCCCGCCTGGGCTAGCCCCCTCTAACGTTAGCTAGACTCGAGAGCGTTAGCTAGCTCATCCAACGCCGGACCGAGAGGCAGAGGGGGATAACCCAACAAACTCTGGGCTAACACTGCTCCGGCGCAGTTCAAATGTTCTAACGTTAACGTTAGCTAGTCCCCGCCTGGGCTAGCGCCTCTAACGTTAGCTAGTCCCCGCCTGGGCTAGCCCCCTCTAACGTTAGCTAGTCCCCGCCTGGGCTAGCCCCTCTAACGTTAGCTAGTCCCCGCCTGGGCTAGCCCCTCTAACGTTAGCTAGACTCGAGAGCGTTAGCTAGCTCGTCCAACACCGGACCGAGAGGCAGACGTGAATTCTTTCTCTAGGGGTTGCAGAGTTTCCTAAATTGTAAACGCCATAACATATAAGGTTAGCTCAATAACGTGGTACATATCTTCTTCAAAAAATAATTCGAAGATAGCAAATTTAGCTACGACTCACATATTAAGAACGTTCGCATCGCTCCGCCATCTTTGTTCAATATTTTTGACAATCTATTGCGTCATGACAGACCTAGTAGGCTACAGGGCGCCCCTAGCGGCATCTGTGAGATACGCGTCAGTGAACGCGTATAAGTCAGTGTTTCTCAACCGGGGGTCCGCGGACCCCTAGTGGTCCGTGGTGTAATTGCAAGGGGTTCGTGAAAATAAAATATCTTTAAAAAAAAGATCCTGTGACATTTATAGAAATAGGATCATTTGACTCAAATGTGACTGAGACCTTTATCTACTTCAACTATGAAGGGTAACAGGACTTTTTTCTCTAATTACATCTGTTTCACAAGTGTCATTTATTGTATTTTAATAAGAGATCTCGCTCCCGTTTGCATTGTTAAAAGTTACTGCATAAAAATTCTGTTACATATATCTGAAAGTTACTGAATACATATTCTGTTTTGTTACATATATCTGGAAGTTACTGAATACATATTCTGTGTTGTTACATATATCTGAAAGTTACTGCATAAGAATTCTGTTTTGTTAACTATATCTAAGTTACAACTGAAAGCTCTTATTTTTGCCCCAAAGAGTGAATAAATGCTATAATGCAATTTAAAATGCAGTTTCTACTGTTTCTATCAAATTGCAAGCCCCCTCCCCCAAGATCAGGTGGAGGGGTCCTCAGGGTAGATCAAAAATACGCAGGGGGTCCAGGACCCCAAAAAGGTTGAGAACCACTGGTATAAGTGACTTGCAGAAGCGTGTCCATAGACACGTAAAGAGGAGGCGACCGGTCTGGTTTTCCATGTGCGGCGTGAGGATGTTGTAGCCATGCAAGCTCCTGGTTGGTTGGTGGGTTGGCTGCGGTGCAGGGGACACTGTAATCCACGACCTGCTGCGCTGCTGGCGGCGGTGATCTTTTAATTTCATCTTCTTCTTTTTAACTCAAAATAACTCAACCCTTCTCGCGCTGCAGACCGGATGACCGACACTGCTCCGTCTATGTGAGGCTGTATTTGTTATCTGACCGTTCGTGCACTGACGTTTACTGCGACATGTGCTTTGCATTGTGGGGGGGATCACGCGCCGCTGGTGAATTTGAGAGCCCAGGGGCGTGCGGGTGGCGTAGCGGCCTATTCCGTTACCTAGCTAAACGGAGATCGCCGGTTCGAATCCCCGCGTTACCTCCGCCTTGGTGGGAAGCCGGATCCTGGTCGCTGCACTAGCGCCTCCTCCGGTCGATGGGGCCTCCCACGCGCTACGTCCCCCTGGTGAAACTCCTCACTGTCAGGTGAAAAGAAGCGGCTGGCGACTCCACATGTATGGGAGGAGGCACGTGGTAGTCTGCAGCCCTCCCCGGGTCCAGAGGGGGTGGAGCAGCGACCGGGACGGCTCGGAAGAGTGGGGTAATTGGGGAGAAAAAGGAGGGGGGTTATTTGAGAACCCAACCATTGGTTGGGTGTGCGCGTGTGTGTGTGTGTGGGGGGGTGCGTGTGCGCGTGCGTGTGTACTTATCAGTTATGAGTGAGGTTTGGAGGAGTAGCAGAGCATCAGTAAAAACAACGACAAAAGGCCCAGCGGTCAAACTCCAAGTCCAACACTGAGGAGGAAGAAGAGCAGAGGAAGAGGAGGCTCCCGTCTGCACGGTTGTTATTAACCACAACAAGTCTGAGCAAACACACACACACGCGTCAGAGCCTTTAATACTGAGGGTATCGGTGAGACAGCAAGGAACAGCATGGCGCACTGTGCAAGGGTCGCTCACGGCGTAACAACGAAACACTGTTAAGTCGAGCAGGACCCGACTTCCGCTCCTCCTCGTCCAAGGCCGGAGACGCGGCTCACAATATGGCAAGCCCGAGTCTGAACGGAGCGCTCGACGAGCACAAGCGAGGCAGAATACCGGATACTGGTCCGGCGTCTTAAGCGTCCTCGGGGGTCCGGGGGTAACGACCACTTGCGTGCATTATGTACAGGACCGGTCAGAAATCTTGACTTCATCGCCCTTTTCGGAATTCCTTCCCCACAACGATCCGAAATTTACAAAGTATATCTTTTGGAATGCTCCCCACCCCCAACAAGTTGCTTCATTTAGTACTAAAATTGAAGAAAGACCCTGCCATATTAGATGTCCAAACTTTTGACTGGTGTGTGTGTGTGTGTGTGTAGTTCCACTTTTCAATAAGAATACCCTTATGAAGGGTTTACGAGTGCTTTGTAAATCGTTAATAAGCTTTTATAACGCATTAGCGAAAAAGGGCAACCGTGACCCGTCGCTTGCCAAATAGTGAGCCCACATTCATCTGTACCGTTAAAGCTCCGATCTCATTGGTTACTCAGCAGTAAGCTAAGCAACCAATGAGAGCTGAGGTTTAACAGACTAATTAAAAAGTGCAGCAGTAACTTGACCTTGCCAAATAGTGACCCCACATTCATCTGTACCGTTAAAGCTCCGATCTCATTGGTTACTCAGCAGTAAGCTAAGCGACTAATGAGAGCTGAGGTTTAACAGACTAATTAAAAAGTGCAGCAGTAACTTGATCTTGCCAAATAGTGAGCCTGCGTCAACGTATGAAAACCGTTATAACCTGTTTATAATTTGTTTTAAATGTTTACAACCCAAATTAATAGCCTGATTATAAACCATTCATAAGTTCCTTAGAAGGGTAGTCTTATTATTATAAAGTGATACCTATGGAGCCCATGAAAGAAAAAAGCATGTACACAAAACAGCAAAATACAACTTGCGTCAAAATAGATTTTCAGGACAGTGTCTTCATCTGTTGCTATGACACCAGAACCTCCACCCTCCTGTGTTGGCGTTGCTCTTTTGATTATCTTATGCTCGCCACAGGTTTATATGGTCCCTCAAGTGAGTGCAGTGTCGCCATAGCCGAGCTCATACACTCCTTTCCAAATGGTGTGGGTCTGACTGTCTCTGCTACATTCATAGTACAGCGAGATGGTAGATTTAACTCAACTATCAGTGCAATGCTACAAGACAGTACTGCACACTGCATACTACATACTGCACACTGCACATTGCATACTGCATACTTTACACTGCATACTACATGCTGCACACTGCATTCTGCATACTGCATACTGTATACTGCACACTGCATACTACATGCTGCACACTGCATACTACATGCTGCACACTGCATACTGTATACTGCATTCTGCATACTGTATACTGCACACTGCAAACAACAACCACAGGACTGTTACTCATATCCAGGTAAACATGACAATAAGACGCCCGTTCTAATTATAACACCGCCGTTTTAACTGCTCGGTTGCTTTTACACCTCTGACAGTTACTACAATATCCAAAGCAGAGTGGTTTGTTTTTTTCATATCTGAAATCAACGTTGGTCCTATAATTGCTCCATTGAAATATACTCCAAAACAAGCAAAACATAAACACACAAGTAAAAAAAAAAAAAAAAACTTCTCAGAAAAAACAAGGGGACAGGTTTACATTCTTGGCAATACCAGCACCTCATATATGTTGAAGACCTACGATCACATTTACCGAAACAGGTAAATAACTCTGTAGTAAGTTGCACCAAAGCTAAAAATCCATGAAGGAATTTCAAATTTCTGGAATCTGAATCTCCAGAAAATACAATTGTGTGGATGTTTTTGTTTTTTTGTTTGTTTGTTTGTTTTTTTTTCCTCCAACAAGTGACCAAGTAGCAACGTTTAACACGACACTCTAGGTAACACGTGTATGCAAAATGCAAAGATTTACATATAAAATCACATACAAAGACATTCCTTTGGAGTTCACGTTTGGCATCACATTCACATGAGAAAGTAGAGGGAGATTTGTCGACGTCGCAGGCAGCAGTGTTTGTCCACCGTGGGGCAGCAGATGAGTATCGGGGCTGCGTTCAGTGCAATTCCTCCTCAGTTTTTAGGGTTATACCTAGCAAAACCCTATATGTATGTGGTACTCTCTGCCGCCGGCCCAGAACAGCTGTTGATTTGGCCTTTTGCATGCCAACAGCAAACTCTGAAACAAAGAGAATCGGGAATCAGGAACATTTATTTGTCGTCCCCAGCCCACAGCAGTGCAACACAAAGAAAAAAAAACACATCCTAACTACAACAACACATATATCCAAGATATATATAAAAAAAAAACAATGTCACTGTCCAAGAGAATGAACGCCAGGATGACTGTCGGAACTGCCGGTCTGGATGGGCTAGCAGTTAGCTTAGCCTGCCCCGCTTCCACGTCCTGTCAGACTGCTCTCGGCGTTTCCTCCTCGGGTGCAGCTCCAGGCAGGGCCGTGGTCCCTGGGCCCACTGGACACAGCAGACCAGGCTCCCCCCGGCCGATCCAACGCCAGCTCTCCCAGCCAGGCACCTTCGACACACCTCCCCGCACCCCACACGACAACGCCAAAAACACAGTGAACGCTAGGCGAGGCCGCCGCCAGACCGCCTTCGGTGGTATCGGAACTGCCAGTCTGCATGGGCTAGCTTCGCCTGCCCCATCTCCTGTCAAACCGCCCTTGGTGTTTCCTCTTCGGGCGCAGTGGAAGCGGTGACAACTTTGGTGACAATCTGACACTTTGGTGCATAGCGGACAGCAGAGCACCACTACGCTATCTGTCTCTTGTTGTGTTTTTGAATCGACTCATTTACAAAGCTACCCATCACAAGACAACAAGTGACTCACCTGGTTATAGGTGGACATCAAACACTCCTTCCTCCACTGTCTCTAAGTCTTCCTCGGTGATTACTGGAGAGATGGGGAAGTAGGGCGGAGAGGGAAGTGTAGTGAGCAACAGATTTAGTTACAGGTGCAAATGCACAGAATAGTGGCGGGGGATAAAACAAGGTGGATCACTTAGGCCAGCCTCTTTTTAATGGGCAAGGTAGATGAACGCCAGCCGAGTCACCGCTTTTCTCTCCCCTTATGAAAACACTGAGTCACTGCTTCTTGCTGTGAAGGGCCGGTCCTATTTCCATTGCAAATGAACCAGCCTTTGTATGAGAACGTCTGCAAACGTTCACTGTTTCAAATGCATGGTCGGTAGACAGAAACATGGTACGAAGGGTGGACCAGAGGGGTTCACAGCAGAACACCGAAGCTGGAACAACGTGTGCTCATAACCCTTGTCAGCTACTCAGCTAATGGCGTCACTCAACAGGTACATGTGTGTATGTGGACCCGTGCTTGGGTTTTGCTACCTTTTTTGTTTTTCTCCCCCACTTTTTATTGTTAACCCCTCTTTCCTTTTCACTCAACTTACATCAGCATATTTCCCGAGACTCGGAGGAATGCTTGTGGTCGTGCTTAGGAGCATTTAAAAAGAAGACACATTCAGACCACAAGCTAATGTACCTGATCTAAAATACTGTCTAGCATTACTATTATCCTCCCCTTCGTGAAAACTACTGGACCACCTCTCTCTGACAGCATCATACTTTGAAATGAAACGTAGGCCTACTTTTTCCACTGTCTTCTTCTTTTTTTGCCATCTTTCTACGTTGGCTGGGAAAAATCCTGACAAAGTCTTTTTCACCTGCTGCAAGGCAAATTCAAACAAAACCTGTTTTTTTTAAATCGTTATTACTTTCAGTACCGTTAGCTTCCTGTATGAAGTACAAACTACGCGGAAAGGAGCCTGTGCATGTGTGTGCGTACACACACGTAAATGCGCGCACACGTGTGTGGGTTTTTTTACCTGTGTTCTGGAGGCTGGGCGGGGTGTTGGCAGGGGGAGGGAAGCTGTAGGATCGCGACTGGAGGGCCGGCGGCGTCTCGTGGCTGATGCTCTTGGTCCGCTTCCGGCACTCCACCGCCAGGCGGCCCCGGCACGCCTTGTGGCAGTTCACCCCGCACGCTGCCGGAGGAAAAGGGAGACCGCAGGGGGAGGTCAGGGGCAGGGAGAGATGGCGGGGGAGAGGGGGAGGAGGGAAGGAGGGGGGGCGCCAGGAGAGGGGGAGGGAGAGGCAGCGAGAGACGAGGGCCGGGGACGAGGGAGGAGGGGGCCGGCGGTGAGGGAGCGAGAGGGAGCGAGGGAGTCGGGAGAGGGTGGGGGGTGCAGAGAGGAGAGGGTCAGAGGGTGGCAGGGAGGCGACGAGCATCATCGGGGCAAACGGGAGAACTGGCGGCGACGGGTGGGTGCGCCTGCAGGACGTGCAGATACACATGCACTGACACATGCACACGGCCAGAGTGACCGCGCCCGACAGCAGTTCTGCCAACCGGGGAGCGTCTGGGAGCAGTGGGAGCGGGCAGGGTCATCCGGCGAGGCACAGGAGGACACTGTGAGGCCTCGAACAACGCGCACGCACCTACGCACGCGCACAACTTCCCCACTCGTTCGTTATCTTGGGGCGCCTTGCACACCTGAGTGAAATGTCGGCATCAGCAAAACTCAACTTGGAGGACACGCACACACACACAGACACACACACACTTGCGCACATCGAGGTGCCACACTGGGCGATTCGTTTCCATTACACGGCTGCCATACTCTGGCGGCTCCGGGTGCGGGCTCACGGTGTAATGGGGATGAATGACTAGGGGCTCCTCATTGACTCTCTCCGGCCTCATTACTGCACTGCAACCGGCTGTGGCACTCGCACACAGGCTGTCAGGCCGTCAGAGAGACACACAGCCACACTGCAGACTGGAGAGCTCTGGTGCAGGAGGACCTGCCGTTCATCAAGCGGTTTGTTGTGTGTGTATGTGTGTGTGTGTGTGTATACTTTGTGTGTGTGTGTGTGCGTATACTGTGTGTGTGTGTTTCTGTGTGTGTGCCACTTCTATCTTTCCTTCTATCTTTCATCTGTACATCATGGTTGTGTGTGTGTGTGTGTGTGTGTGTATACTTTGTGTGTGTGTGTGTATATGTGTGTGCGTATACTGTGTGTGTGTTTCTGTGTGTGTCAGAGAGAGCAGTGAGTGTGTGTGTGTGTGTGGGGGGGGGGGCTGTTGCCACTTCTATCTGTCCTATCTTTCATCTGTACATCATGGTTGTGTGTGTGTGTGTGTGTGTGTATACTTTGTGTGTGTGTGTGTATATGTGTGTGCGTATACTGTGTGTGTGTTTCTGTGTGTGTCAGAGAGAGCAGTGAGTGTGTGTGTGTGTGTGTGTGTGTGTGGGGGGGGCTGTTGCCACTTCTATCTGTCCTTCTATCTTTCATCTGTACATCATGGTTTTGTGTGTGTGTGTGTGTGTGTGGGTGTGTGTGTGTGTGTGGGTGTTGCCACTTCTATCTGTCCTATCTTTCATGTGTGCATCATGGTTGTGTGACAGAAGCAGGAGGCCTCGCGACTTTGTGTAACATCCGTGGGCTTGTTACAACAAACCAGGACGCCGCTGTTTTATGTGTTTTATGTGTTTTATGTGTGCAGCCGTGTGGACAAGGAGGACACCCACACGGTTAAGAGACGGAGGTTTTGTGTTTGTTTTTTCTCACAGAAGAAGTGTGTGTGTGTGTGTGTGTGTGTGTGTGTGTGGTGGTTGTGGTTTCCGGCAACAAGGCTGCTTGCCTGTGTGTACACACAAAGGTGAAAAGAGACTCCTTATTCAAACACTGGCCTGTTGGGGGCTGTGGAAGGGCAAATGTTTTACCCTTCTGACCCACGTGATGGCAGTACAGTGTGATGGCAGTACAATGTGATGACAGTACAGTGTGATGACATTACAGTGTGATGACAGTACAGTGTGATGACATTACAATGTGACGACAGTACAATGTGACGACAGTATAGTATAATGACATCACAATGTGACGGCAGTACAATGTGATGACAGTACAATGTGATGACATTACAGTGTGATGACAGTACAATGTGACGGCAGTACAATGTGATGATAGTACAGCATGATGACAGTATAATGTGACGATGGTACAATGTGACGACAGTAATGGCAGTACAATGTGATGACAGTACAATGTGATGACATTACAGTGTGATGACAGTACAATGTGATGGCAGTACAATGTGATGACAGTACAATGTGACGGCAGTACAATGTGATGATAGTACAGCATGATGACAGTATAATGTGACGATGGTACAATGTGACGAAAGTAATGGCAGTACAATGTGATGACAGTACAATGTGACGGCAGTACAATGTGACGACAGTACAATGTGACGACAGTACAGTATAATGACATCACAATATGACGGCAGTACAATGTGATGGCAGTACAATGTGATGACAGTACAATGTGACGGCAGTACAATGTGACGACAGTACAGTATAATGACATCACAATGTGACGACAGTACAGTATAATGACATCACAATGTGACGGCAGTACAATGTGATGGCAGTACAATGTGACGACAGTAACGGCAGTACAATGTGACAGCAGTACAAGGTCACGACAGTACAGCATGATGACAGTATAATGTGACGATGGTACAATGTGATGACAGTACATGGTGACGAAAGTACAGTACAATGTGACGACAGTACAATGTGACAACAGTACATTATGATGACAGTACAATGTGACGACAGTACAATGGGACGACAATACAACATGATAGCAGTACAATATGATGGTAGTACAATGTGACGGCAGTACAACGTGACGGCAGTACAATGTGACGCAGTACAATGTGACGCAGTACAATGTGACGACAGTACAGTATGATGGTAGTACAATGTGACGGCAGTACAATGTGACGCAGTACAACGTGACGACAGTACAACGTGACGACAGTACAACGTGACGGCAGTACAACGTGACATCAGTACAATGTGACGACAGTACAACGTGACGACAGTACAACGTGACGGCAGTACAACGTGACATCAGTACAATGTGACGCAGTACAATGTGACGATAGCTCGGGGCCCCTTC
>NC_079230.1:7598950-7637190 GCF_029633865.1 Lampris incognitus
ATTTCTCCTCTATAACATCAGGAGGATTCACACATTCCTCACTGACGAGACAGCACAGCTGCTCATCCAGGCTCTGGTCATCTCCTGGCTGGACTACGGCAACTCCCTCCTTGCTGGCACCCTGGCGTCGGCCATCAGACCTCTGGAGCTTGTTCAGAAAGCTGCAGCTCGTCTGGTGTTCAACCGCCCTAAGTTCTCCCACACAACTCCCCTTCTCATGTCCCTACACTGGCTCCCAGTAGCTCGCATCCAGTTTAAGACTCTGGTGCTAGCCTACAGGGCAGTGAAAGGAACCACTCCTTCCTATCTCCAGGCCATGGTCAAGCCCTACACCTCCGCCTGACCACTTCGCTTTGCTGCCTTGGGACGCTTGGTTGCCCCATTGCTCAGAGGCCCCTGCTGCCGATCGACCCGGTCACAGCTCTTTTCTGTCCTGGCCCCACAGTGGTGGAATGAACTCCCCACTGATGTCAGGACAGCGGAGTCGCTGCCCATCTTTCGGCGTAGGTTGAAAACTCACCTCTTCAAGAACTACTACCCTGTTACTTGCTCTTAGCACTTATTGTATTCACTCATTTAAAAAAAAAATCTCTTTCTTGCACTTTTACTTTAGCACTGGTTTTGCTCTTAGATGCTTGTTTTGAGAGAAGATGCACTTATGACCTCTGATGACTAGTAGTTCTCCTGATCTCCTACGTTAAATGCACTTATTGTAAGTCGCTCACTTTGGATAAAAGCGTCGGCTAAATGACTGTAATGTAATGTAACCAACATGGTGCATGCACGCTGCTCTACGGACAACAGAACTGATACTGGATGTTTTTGTCGTTTTGCTAAAATAAATTTCACTTTCGCTCCAAGTGTGTGGTTGTAACAGCTTCCTTACCTTTGCACTTGTAGCCTTGCTTGTAAAAGCCCCATATCTAGAAAGGAAAGAGCACAAAAACAAAAGGGCAGGTTGTTGGGTGCTTATTGGTGATGGGTTTTGCTTTTTCACTTCCATCTCAGACACAAGCAATATCACAACATCACAGGGGTGATCCCGTAATGAGTCACGTTTGAGCTATCGGGGATGGTAAGTTGATCTTATGTGGCACGAAAACAACCTAGTGACAGAGAAAGACGTTTACATATTGACCCAGGAGGATGTCAGAGGATGGTAGTAGGACTGAATGACACGTGTATGTGTGGTGTGTCCATAGGGGACGACACAGATGTGAGAAGTACACAAAATGATGGACTCAAGTGCATACAGAGATTACAGCGGGGGGGGGGGGCACAATCTCAAAGAAGAAGAAGAAACCAAGAGAAAACCAAGGTGGAGAGTGGTAGAAGAAGGACACACAGTAAAAACGTAGCAGCGAGAGAGCGAGCGAGAGAGGGGAGAGAGAGAGAAAGGGAGAGAGAGGAGGGGGGAGACAGAGAGAGAGTGAGAGAGAGCGGGGGGAGAGGAAAGAAACGAAAGAGAGGGGAGAGAGAGAAGGGAGAGAGAGAGAGAGCGAGGGGAGAGAGAGAGAAGTTTGAAGTTTAGTGTACCGGCGTGGCTGCCGGGGAACTGACATCAAGCAGGATGCATGGAGCCCACAGACGACGGGGGAACAATGACATGAAAGAGGTATCAGAGATCACAGAAAGCCCTGGCACATCTGAGGAGGCAGCAGATATCCTGACCTCTTCACACACACACACACACACACACACACACAGACACACACCCTTTGACACTGGTATTTATGCACACACACAAAAATACATGCATATTTGCAAAAACATACCTGGTTGCAACCAAGCACACAGCTGCACACACACACACACACACACACACACACACACACACACACACGCAAAAATGTGTATTAGCACACAGTGCGAAACCACAATCACAGCTGCAGGCTTTCGACCAAAGTAAAGTAGAGAACAGGTGCAACACCTCCATCAGAAACAGATACGACAGCGCCGCCTACACTGGCTGACCTTTAGTGCAGCTTAAGATGGCCCAAAACCATGCACTTCAACAAAAATCACCTTCGTGTCTCCCTCCGGTTTGATTTTTCTTCAAGTGTACTTGTGAATGCTGCTTGTGCCTGCACGACAGCGTTTCCAAATGTAAAATATTCATACTTCACCGTGTCGGTCCATCACCTGCAGGCACCTGCTCGCCTCGAGAAAGAAAATCACTAAAAACGTGTTGGGATGTGTTCAATAATGCATGTTTTTTGGACACGCGTATGTGAAACAGCCAATCATAATGAGTGAACCGAGTAAATTTAAGATAACTTACGCCGGCCTTACACCAACCAGCATTTCAGGCGAGTTCAGTGTGCAGACAAATTTACACCGTGGGAATAAAACCACGAGAGCTTCGCTGGAGCTGTGGCGCGCTCCTGTCATTTCGATCGTTGGGTGTAAGGTGGTCATAAAACTCAGTCCGAGCAGTCTGAAGTCAGTGTTTCCTTCATCGTGAAGTTCCGATAAAATCAAACATCTCATATCATCATCAGCCGCTTCCTCCGGGGTCGGGTCGCGGTGGCAGCAAGCTAAGTAGGGCACTCCAGACATCCCCAGCAACGTCCTCAAGCTCCTCCTGGGGGGATCCCAAGGCGTTCCCAGGCCAGATTGGAAATGTAGTCCCCTCCAGAGAGTTCTGGGTCTACCCCGGGGTCTCCTCCCAGTTGGCCGTGCCCGGAAAACCTCCAAAGGAAGGCGCCCAGGAGGCATCCTGATCAGATGGCCGAACCACCTCAACTGGCTCCTTTCGATGCGAAGGAGCAGCGGCTCTACTCTGAGCTCCTCACCCCATCTCTAAGGCTGAGCCCAGACACCCTGCGGAGGAAACTCATTTCAGCCACTTGCATCTTCCAACATGTCAAATATAATGGCAGGTCTTTAGACTCGGCTCAAGTTCAGTGATGTGAGCATTGTCCACAACCGGTAGGAGCACTCTTTCCAGCAGCAAACTGGGTAGCTAGCAAACCCAACATGGCGGGGACTCCACGGGGGTGCGGAAGAGGAAGAGAAAATGGTGGAGTTGTGGAGTGATCAAGAGTGCCTCTTTGACGCGTCCCCCCCGAACGGAGGAGGAAAAACCCTCCGTTTCTGCTCCATTGTTCCGACAGCTTTTCTTCCTGTACAGCTCCACCAGGAGCAGGATGGAAAATAATCTCCACAGGACTCTTAGCTGTAGTCTTGCAAACAGGGACCCTTCGAGATCCCCAGCCTGTAAAACCTTATTCTGTGACTAAAGACTCGGTGACCTATGACACGGTTGTATTTTCAACGTCTTCTGCTGTACGGTAGGCATTAATGGACCGACGTGAGAAAGTCCTCCTCCCATACTATAGTGTGAGGAGGAGCACTCTTCAGTCTTGGATCTGTTTGACTACAGTTGATCCTGGGCCGCTTTTTTTCTGGTGTGCCGTTTTTTTCCTTTTTTTTTTACTAAAGGCTGAATAACAGACATTGTCTGTTATTCTGGCCATGCAAACCTGCAGCAGGCGTATTCCCAGGACAGATCTGATGACGTGAACACGGACGCATTGTGCACGCCGAGGAAAGTTTTCCACCGACACTGGCCACCGGCTTTTCCAGTTTGGTTTTAAGCAGCAGGGGGCGATGGAGGGCGGGGCTCTGGCAGGACACGGGGCTCTGGCAGGACACGGGGCTGTTGATTTGGATTTGACACACTGGATGTGTTGAGTGGGGGGGGGGGGGTTAATTCGTGGCTTTCGGGGGACAGGACTGCCTGTCGGCCCAACAGCTGACCCTGCCAGCCCCCCCCCTGTGAGGTTTTTCCATATTCAAGCGCCCCGACATGAAACGCACCCTAACAGGACTGCAACAAGGCCCAAAAACTGTGACAGCCCGCTCTCACACTCTGATTTAAACAGTACTTTTCACCTAATATATCAAGTCATACAGACACTGGTGTTATTAAATCCCCACGACCCCGTGACCTGAGAAATCTATCATCGTGAACAACCGCTGTCTGCCGTGTCAGTGCAAGACGGCGAACATATCGATCAACCAATCGATCAGCCAGCCAATCAATCAACCGATCAATTAACCCATGTTACACAAAGCCTCAGTGAACAAGAGACGTGCCTACTTTTGTTTCTTCACAACAGGACAGAAAGCGCGGATAGCATGAGTTTCTGAGCACGGCGAGGTAGTTTTCCGTCTGCCCGGGAGCCGTTTCCTATAGCGCCATTTTTTTTGGAAAGCTGTCAGAATTTATTTTTTGTTGTTGTTTTTTTGCACCAGCCTGGCTCTTCCTATCACACAAGAGGCTGGAGTAGGGGGCTCTGTTTTGCACTCAACTTTTAAAGGTGACAAACAAGCCGGCGTTCACCAAGTCCCTTCCTCCATCCACACACACACATACACAGAGCGTGGACTCCGGGGGAGCTTTATTTTCTACCATAATCAGAAGCTGAGCCGCCGGGGAAGGCGGCGCTGCTCCGCCGTGTTTGCAGAGGGCCCGCTTTGTTTTTGCACCGCGTGCACCGAGTCGGACACAAGAGCTGCAGAAGCGGCGCTGCGGAAAAATATTGGTTTTGAACGAAGGCCAAGAGGAAAGTACAAAGTAGGCAGGGGAGGAAGTGGCTGGTATATCTACCTTGACCACACACACACACACACACACACACACACACACACACACACACACACACACACACACACACAGGGGCACAGTGTGCCAGGGTGCTTATCTCTCCCTTCTTTCTATTCTCAGTTTCCCTCCAAAAGGTTATGAAAACAACACAAAGCTTCCCTATGAGCATGTTTGCATGTGTATTTGTCTGTGTGTGTGTGTGTGTGTGTGTGTGTGTGTCTGTGTGTTAGCACGTGTGCGCGTAGCAAAACTGGACACTAATGTGAAATAATAAAAACCTTGCTGTAGTAGAAAATCTACAGAGAAAATGCGTTTCCTTCGGTTCACCCGCGCCTCGGGCCCCCCCCCCCTTATTTTTTTTCTCCCCAGTTGTACCCAGCCAATTACCCCACTCTTCTGAGCCGCCCCGGTTTCTGCTCCACCCCCTCTGCCGATCCGGGGAGGGCTGCAGACTACCACATGCCTCCTCCCATACATGTGGAGTCGCCAGCCGCTTCTTTTCCCCTGACAGGGAGGAGTTTCGCCGGGGGGGATGTAGGGCGTGCGAGGATCCCCCCAGTCTCCCCCCCCGAACAGGAGCCCTGACCGACCAGAGGAAGCGCTGGTGGTGCAGCGACCAGGACACACACCCACATCCGGCTTTCCCACCCGCAGACACGGCCAGTTGTGTCCGTAGGGACGCCCGACCGAGCCGGAGGGAACGCAGGGATTGGAACCGGCGATCCCTGTGTAGGTAGGCAACAGAATAGGTCGCTACGCTACCCAGCCGCCCCACAACAAGCCCATTTAACTGTGCTCCATTATTACCAAGAATGCAACCACAGCAGGCTGTGGTTGCATTCTTGGTAAATGGCACCACCCTAGCCAGACAGAGGAAGCGAGAGGGATGGTGCGAGAGCCGGAGGTGTTGTCACGCGCTGCCGATGGCTGATGTGACAATTAATAAATATAACGAGACGCAGACGGTTAATATAGCAGCATAACGGTGAAAGGTATGTTGCAGGTGTCATGGCCGTCGTAGGGGGCGTGTTTGAAATTCCTAAAAAAAAAAGAAGACATAAAACACCACATCGATCGATTCAGAGGAGAAAAAAAAAATCAACGTGTTCAATCATAAGGACAGAAAACCAACGCGGCGGATGGGCGTCGATACGTGTTCACAGCTTCGTTGTGTTCACCTACGTTTTGTCAGTCCATCCATCCATTCTCTCCATTATCCGACACGGGGGCGCAGGGATGCTGCAGCCTGTCCCAGCAGTCATTGGGCGGCGGGAGGGGAGACACCCTGGACAGGCCGCCAGGCCATCACAGGGCCCACACACACACACACATCTAGGGACCAGTGTTGTAGTCGAGCCACTAAACGTCAAGGCCGAGTCGAGTCTCGAGTCCCCAGTGTTCGAGTCCGAGTCACCAAAGAAGAGTCTGAGTCAAGTCCCCATTACCTGAGTCCGCGTCCCAGTCATCAAGATTGAGTCTGAGTCGAGTTCCAACAGGATTTGCATGAGGGTATGCACGTGACTCTGCATGTAGGTGGACCAAAGAAGAGTCTGAGTCAAGTCCCCATTACCTGAGTCCGCGTCCCAGTCATCAAGGTTGAGTCTGAGTCGAGTTCCAACAGGATTTGCAGGAGGGTATGCACGTGACTCTGCATGTAGGTGGACCAAAGAAGAGTCTGAGTCAAGTCCCCATTACCCGAGTCCGCGTCCCAGTCGTCAAGGTTGAGTCTGAGTTGAGTTCCAACAGGATTTGCAGGAGGGTATGCAAGTGACTCTGCATGTAGGTGGACCAAAGAAGAGTCTGAGTCAAGTCCCCATTACCTGAGTCCGCGTCCCAGTCATCAGGGTTGAGCCTGAGTCGAGTTCCAACAGGATTTGCATGAGGGTATGCACGTGACTCTGCATGTAGGTGGACCAAAGAAGAGTCTGAGTCAAGTCCCCATTACCTGAGTCCGCGTCCCAGTCATCAAGGTTGAGTCTGAGTCGAGTTCCAACAGGACTTGCAGGAGGGTATGCACGTGACTCTGCATGTAGGTGGACCAAAGAAGAGTCTGAGTCAAGTCCCCATTACCTGAGTCCGCGTCCCAGTCATCAAGGTTGAGTCTGAGTCGAGTTCCAACAGGATTTGCAGGAGGGTATGCACGTGACTCTGCATGTAGGTGGACCAAAGAAGAGTCTGAGTCAAGTCCCCATTACCTGAGTCCGCGTCCGAGTCATCAGGGTTGAGTCTGAGTCGAGTTCCAACAGGATTTGCATGAGGGTATGCACGTGACTCTGCATGTAGGTGGACCAAAGAAGAGTCTGAGTCAAGTCCCCATTACCTGAGTCCGCGTCCGAGTCATCAGGGTTGAGTCTGAGTTGAGTTCCAACAGGATTTGCATGAGGGTATGCACGTGACTCTGCATGTAGGTGGACCAAAGAAGAGTCTGAGTCAAGTCCCCATTACCTGAGTCCGCGTCCCAGTCATCAAGGTTGAGTCTGAGTCGAGTTCCAACAGGATTTGCATGAGGGTATGCACGTGACTCTGCATGTAGGTGGACCAAAGAAGAGTTCCGAGTCAAGTCCCCATTACCCGAGTCCGCGTCCCAGTCATCAAGGTTGAGTCTGAGTCGAGTTCCAACAGGATTTGCAGGAGGGTATGCACGTGACTCTGCATGTAGGTGGAACACACGTGCCTGCCCTTGCACGAACTCGAATAATGTTACGGTATTGATATAGCGATCAATATCTTATGCCAGATTATTAGGGCCTATTACAAAAAAAGAAAAAACAGTCTTTATCAATTAACAAGTCCGAGTCCTCATCTCCAACTTCCGAGTCCGAATGCAGTCAATGCTCGAGTCCAAGTCATCGGTGCTCAAGTCCAAGTCGAGCCACGAGTCCTGAAAATCAGGACTCGAGCCCAAGTCCTGGACTCGAGAGCTACAACACTGCTAGGGAAAATTTAGTACGGCCGATTCAGCTGACCTACAGGTCTTTGGGAGGAAACCGGAGCCTCCGGAGGAAACCCACACAGACACGGGGAGAACATGCAAACTCCACACAGAGGATGACCCGGGACGACCCCCAAGGTTGGACTACCCCGGTGGCTCGAACCCAGGACCTTGTTGCTGTGAGGCGACCGCGCTAACCACCGCGCCACCGTGCCGCCCCTCCTTCTCCTCATTATTGGATTTAAGTGCCGTTCCCAAGCCCCGTGTCCTCGAGAGCAGGAGCAGAAAGAGTGCACAACCTTACCTTTACAACACTGCAGGACCTGTACAACGGGCAGGTTGTCACCAAGCCCATTTAACCGCACTCCATTACTACCCAGAACGAAACCACAGCCCGACGTGGCTATGACTCAAGTAACTGGCACCACCCGAGTCAGACAGAGGAACTGAGAGGGTTGGTGTGAGAGCTGGAGGTGTTCTCATGCATTGCTGACGGCTGGTGTGACTAATAATGAGACGCAGATGGTTAACACAGCAACACAACTGCGAAGGCATGTTGAGGGTGTCACGGCCGTCACGGCTGGCATGTTTGACCCTCCTACAAAAGACATAAAACACCACACCGGTCGATATGGGGGGGGGGGGGGGGGGAGTCAGAAAACAAACACACTGACCGGGCGTCGATATGTGTCTAAAGGCTTCACCTACATTTCGTCAGTCTTGTCGCTAAATCTATAGAGGAAATGCCCCAAGAATGCTTTTACACAGATTCCAGGAGTGACCGACGTCGGGGAGCAAGGTGAACAGATGCCGAAACATAGAAAAAAAAAAAAAAAACACAAACACAAATACACAAATCCACAGGGGGCCGGTTTCCTCAGAAAAAAAAGATTAAGCCTAGTCCCGGAGTAAACGGACTTTCGTGGGGAAAAACCTCCACTCGAAATCCAGTTTAATCCGTGAGCGGGCTTAATCCGTGTCTGGGAAACTGTCCCGGGGTGCTTCTCTCCTTCTAAAATCAGAAGTGGCACTTTTCTTTCCACGCTCTCGTGCCCGTCGTAGTCGTGTACTCACAAAGCCGGCGCAGTGCTCGCAGAACGTGGGCTTGACGTACGTGGCCTCGGTGAAGGTGTGGATGAAGCCCATTTTGCAGTTGAGCAGAGAACTGGCCATCATGAAGTAGTCTATCATCTCCTCTCTGCTGATCTTACCGTCCCTGTGGAGGGCAGAGGAGGAGGGAGGGAGGGGTTCGGATGAGAGGGGAGGAATCTGACAGACGGCTGCCGTGCTCGTGTACTTTCTGTCACTGGTGAAGTGAAGGGGTGTAGAACCTGATAATGTAATAAATCCCCGATAATGTAATAACCCTGATAATGTAATAAAAAAAATGCACTTGAGGCCATTGAAAATGCAATAAAACCTGATAATGTAATAACTGCCAGATAATGTAATAACTTCCTGATAATGTAATAACTTCCAGATAATGTAATAACTTCCTCATAATGTAATAACTTCCTGATAATGTAATAACTTCCTGATAATGTAATAAAATGATCCAACTGAGAAAAAACGTGTGTGGAAGTAGCTTGGAGGTGGCTTTGAGGAAGAGTAGAGCATTCATGCACGTCCAACTTCGACCTGTCGGTGGCGCTAGACCTCTCGAGCTTGCGTTGCTCAAACAGTATCACCACTTGAATCCATTTATGGGTGGTCCGCTGTTAAATTATTACAATATTGGGGAATTATTACGTTATCAGGACCAGGGAAATGAAGGCTAACCTGATAATGTAACAACGTCCCGTTAATGCAACACATTATTACATTATTGGGAAATGCACTTTATTACATTATCAGGAAGTTATTACATTACCAGGAAGTTATTACATTATCAGGGAGTTATTACATTACCAGGAAGTTATTACATCACCAGGAAGTTATTACATCACCAGGAAGTTATTACATTATCTGGAAGTTATTACATTATCAGGAAGTTATTACATTACCAGGAAGTTATTACATTATCTGGAAGTTATTACATTATCAGGAAGTTATTACATTATCTGGAAGTTATTAGATTACCAGGAAGTTATTACATTATCAGGAAGGTATTACATTATCAAGTTTTATTGCATTTTCAATGGACTCAAGAGCAGATTTTTATTACATTATCGGGGTTATTACATTATTGGGAATTTATTACATTATCAGGTTCTACAAGGAACAGAGGGTCCCCTCGCTTGTCCCCCCCCCCCTAGTGGGCCTATTCGCCACATGCTTGCACATGTTTGGCATGGCAGTTATTTTGGGTGTGTGAGAAAAGCTCCCATTGCCTCCCATATGTGCGTTGTACATCCCAGGAAAGGTAAACACGTGATGAGAATACAGTGTCAGGTACATCATGATGTCAACTAACGAGTCATGCAAATGACTGAACATACACACAGCTTGAGCTATCCATCCCTGGAAGCAGGTTTTTCAGCAGGAATCAATGGTTTCATGAATGCAGCCTGAAACGTTTCTTTAACCGCTCAGAGAAGTCGCCCCCAGCTTGCGTAAATGTTCTGACTTGGCGTCGGCTCAGCACACATGGAGTGACCCTAAATAACGGGATCGCGAGATTTTACGCTAACGTTGCTCTCCAAGTTGCTTTCTGACGTCTGGTGTGCCAATGATTTCTTTTTTTGGACCCCCCCCCCTTTTTTTTCTCTCCCTAATTGTACCCGGCCAGTTACCCCACTCTTCCGAGCCATCCCGGTCGCTGCTCCACCACCTCTGCTGATCCGGGGAGGACTGCAGACTACCACATGCGTCCTCCCATACATGTGGAGTCACCAGCCGCTTCTTTTCACCTGACAGTGAGGAGTCCCCCCCCCCCTGAACAGGCGCCCCGACCGACCAGAGGGGGCGCTAGTTCAGTGACCAGGACACACACCCACATCCGGCTTTCCCACCCGCAGACACGGCCAATTGTGTCTGTAGGGACGCCCGACCAAGCCGGAGGTAACACGGGGATTCGACCCGGCGATCCCCGTGGTGGTAGGTAACGTAGTAGACTGCCATGCCATCCGGACAGCCGACTTGTGCATTTTGACGTGGGGGAGTTTGTCAGCATGGAGCCTGTATGAGGGCACGCTGCAGAACTTTCTGTAAAGGTTTTACAAATGCCCGTCTTCGCCGATACGAAGGCCTGAGTGGTAGTTATGTTAATATTGACTACTACGACATAGAAAGAAAGCATGCCATCTGACTATCATGTTCACCACGGTATCCAATGATGTGTTTTCCCTTCACTGGGACAATATAATGTGTGAAAAGGCAGAAGACAAAAGTACTTAGCTTGGTTTTCTGGAAAACATGTTTTACACAGCCCGTTGGAGTGGAGCGGTGTTTCATCACTTCTTTGGTATGGCAGCGAATTTGGGGGGGGCAACCCGGGAACCGCCGCAGCCGGGACGCGAACCCGGGTCTCCCGCACCACGGGCGACAACGTTAACCGGTCGACTAAAGGGGCCGACTCGTTAGCCAAGGGCTACCGGTTACATTGGTGGCAGCGGTGGGATCCGGAAGTGTGCAGAAAATAACCGGTTACATTAATGTAAGCGGTTATTTTCTTGCCCGTAGCGGGATTCGATACGGGGTGTACTGCACCACAAGGCGACATCACTAACCGCTCGGCTAAAGGGTCAGACCCGTTAGCTAGGGACTAACATGTCTTATTAGTAGTTTACAGTCGCCACCCTCCCCGGAAGCGCGCCCTCGTGCTTTGTTCTTCCCGCGCTCCGAAGAGACTTCTGAGGATCTGCACACTTCCGGATCCCACCGCTGCCACCAATGGAACCGGTTATGTTCTTGCCCGGTGCGGGATTCGATACGGGGTGTACTGCACCACAAGGCGACGTCACTAACTGCTCGGCTAAAGGGTCAGACACGTTAGCTAGGGGCTAACGTGTCTTATTAGTAGTTTACACTATCTATCACCGACTTATGGTAAAGCAATAATGATCAACCTCGCTCTCGATTCATGAACGCCTACGTGACAGGAACTGACGTATTTTACGTCAGTCAGCGGTGATTGGCCCACCAGAGAAGATGCAGCGGCACTTCCTCTCTCGTCGACCAACCAGAGAGAGGCATGAAAGATAGCCGACTAGCAACAGATAGCAATCAAACAGACGGCGGAAGTTATAGAGACTGCCACATTAATGAATGACCCCGAGAGGCCTAGTTATGGTCCTTACTGGTTCTTGTCCAGTTCTCCGAACTTGCTGAGGTAAGGGAAGTTGTTCCTGATGGCTTCAAACTCATCCCTGGAGATGTGGCCGTCCCCGTCGGTGTCAAAGTTCTTGAAGACTGACTGTAACCGAGAGCATCAGGAAAACATCACCCTCAGTGTGAAATCCAGCAGATCAATCATGACCTTATATTCCAACTTAAAATTCAAACTACTCAAGGATTTAGATCCCCGTTTGTTACCCTTTGAGAAAACTTACCCCAGAACATAAATATGCAAAACAAAAAAAACCTTTCATTTAAAACAAATTCCCTGTTGATAATGATGCTGAAATAAGTAAAGCTATAAATACATTTAACATGTTTTTGATCAGCGTCACCCAGTTTTTCAAGACTATTCGCACTCTTCATTAGTTACAGCCTGGGGTAGGGGTGTATCCTGATAATATTGCTTATTGTCTTGCAGTGGTGTTATAGCGGGATGAAATTCGGACACTGTCATATCGTCATACACGATATTGTTGTCGCAGTTAATGAAAATGAGAATTAAGTGCCTCAAATTGCTCATAAAAAAGGTCTGAACTATTTGAAGGAATTTTATTCGAAATCTGGTTTTGGTTTGATATAATTAAAATGACCAAACAATTCATTAGGATAAACGTAAGTAGAATTCTTAAACATGGCATTTTTTCATCTGTAAGAAGATATCATGATATATATATGTATATATATATATATATATTATTATTATGGAATAGATAGATTATAGATTCTATGTGATGATATTGTTCCAGGTTACCCAGCACTAGTACGGACTGCTTCAGTAAATCATGACTGGTTCTTTTTGATAATCTCATTACTGGACCCTCAGAACACATCACTTATATGAAGGAAACCAAATTAAAGGTCCAAAAAGTGTTTTATACAACTGTTATGTAAATTTGGTGCTACTCGATAGCACCAAATTTAGGGCTGGGCAATATGGCCAAAAATCAAATATCACGATATTTTTGACCATCTACCTCGACATCGATATTTTGGCGATATTGTCGAGACGACTATTGGTGCGCTCGCAAAATATTTACACAATGACATTTTTGATAAACACTCATTAGCAATGTGGATATGATGTACAAACAGGTGGAGATGAATAACATAGCAGCTAGAATAGTCTAATAAGTTCAGAAAATGTTATCTCTTTACTCTAATGCCGCCTTTAAAACCAGGGAAAGACAACACGTATGTCATATCGCGTATTACGATACCCAAAATCCCAGATGTTATCTAGTCCTATATCGCGATATCGATAAAATATCGATATATTGCCCAGCCCTAGTAGATAGCGTGAGTGAATTTGCCGTTGGGCTTAAAGTCGTCTGGTGTCTGCAGGTATGCTAACTCACCTCCACCATCTTCTCGATGTGCTTCTTGATGATCGTCGGATCAGCGTTGGGCTTCACCGACACCGCCCACTCATCAATCATATTGGGCTTGGGCTCTGGCGCTGGGGCAGGGCTGGAATTCTGTTTAACCAGTTCGATGAAAGACTAGATAAGATCGCTAGCCAAGGGAAGCAAAAAACTGTCACCGTGCATCAGAATAACAATAGCTCTCTCACACACACAACATGACTGAAGGGCACAGAGGGGATGTACACATCATGGGAGAACGACTTCCTAAAGGTTTGGTGTATACATAGCTGGAATAATTCAGGTATCAGTGAAGAGAGGGGATGTCGACCGATAGCAACCCTTGTAAATGAGGCCTGGACACCCCCCACCCCCCCACCCCCCGGTGCTCACCACTGGTTTGACGCTACGAGGTTCTCTCTGTAAAGACATCTGGTAGATCTCCTCCTCTGTGTGGTACTGGTCTAAAGACACCTGCACAGCACAAGATAGAAGAAACAAGTCAGCGGCATAATGTCATTTGATTTTTCTTTCTTTTCTTTTTTCTTTTAGACCCCCCCCCTTTTTATTATTTCTTCTCCCCAATTGTACCTGGCCAATTACCCCACTCTCTTCCGAGCTGCCCCGGTTGCTGCTCCACCCCCTCTGCCGATCCGGGGTAGGAGGGGGCTGCAGACCACCACATGCCTCCTCCGATACATGTGGAGTCACCAGCCGCTTCTTTTCACCTGACAGTGAGGAGTTTCGCCAGGGGGACGTAGCGCGTGGGAGGATCACGCTATTCCCCCCCAGTTCCGACTGACCACAGGAGGCGCCAGTGCAGCGACCGGGACACATCCCACATCCGGCTTTCCCACTCACAGACACGGCCAATTGTGTCTGTAGGGACGCCCGAGCAAGCCGGAGGTAACGCAGGGATTCGAACCGGCGATCCCCGTGTTGGTGGGCATATGAGAAGCGTGACGTTAATCTGCAGGGCTCTCTACGGATTTGAACCACCGATACAATAGACTATCATCTCCCAGAGAGGCTCTTCATTGTAGCAGCGAAACAATAGAGGAATTTTCCATGGACACAATAGGGATACTATGGCAACTGAGAAAAAGGTGGAGACTATTTTTGTTCCAGCTCACACATTGCAATCAACCGCCGCGTATAAACTTCTCTTTTTGTCCATTTTTCTTTTGTTGGGCGTTATGACCGTGTTTCCTGAGTTTTATTGGTTGTGGGGGTGGAGGGGGGGGTAAGTGCAGAAGGTTAAACTGTTTTTCTTCTCGTCTCCCCTGAATCAAAGGTGGGTATCAGACATCGGCGCTAAGTGTTTGTGTGCCGCAATACCGAGGATGTAACAACAGAATCACCCTCATCTGAACACGACAGGGGCATTGTGTATCGGGTTTGTTTGCTTATTTAAGCTCCGCACAGACATCTCATCGCCTTGCTTCGAGGACGTTATTGACGCCCCCCCCCCTTTTGTCCAGCAACAATCCAAGCTCGCCGCAAGTCAGATCCAATTTTCCAAAGGTCCCCTTCCTTTTGGAAACCCGCCGGGGACGCTTTCTTTCGACTGGCCCTGGAAAGAAAGGGGAGGATGTAATCTCCCACCAACACCTGCAGACACACTTCTTAATTGATCTCATGGGACCGGTTCAGCTCGAGAGTCACCTTCTTAAAATTGAGAAAACTCTTATCTGCCTCCGCCAAAGACCACCTGCCGTCGCACGAACGGGTTTAGTTGGAGGCTCGAGACTCAAAGAACTTCTCCAGCGGACGGTATCCAAAAATAAAATAAAATAAGGTAAAATAAATTGAAATCCCCAGCTTCCGTGCCGAGGAGCACAGGGCATGATTACTTAGATCAATCCATTCAGCATCTCCACACTGAGGCAAGCCTCCCTTTAAAGATTCACAATCAGCCTTCAGATTGCTCATTATCACAACTCGCCACTACGTCAAATGTAACTACCTCAAAACATGATTAGACGAGAGTGACTGGAAACCAAGGAGCTCGCCTCACCTCTGAGACACAGCCGCGACGAAAAGGGAGGAAAAACCCTCGCTAATGACACTTTATAAGTCAATTTGGGAGTCAGCTCCAGGCCTTCAAATAGTGCTTCATCATCCCTCGTTTTATGCATAAGGCCTAAGAGGAGAAAACACCTTGATGTGGAAGCAAGTGCTCAACCCGAGAGATCGAAAACAAAACAGAAAAGCAACACTTTCTAAAAACACTTTCTGATCCCCCGACCACTCTACCAAACATTGTATAAATTGCAGTCTTCGTTAGAAGCTGCCCCATCTTCGGCCCTGAGATCCTGTTTCTTTCTTCACCCGTAGACAGTGTGGGGCAGAGCCTCTCCCGTGTCATGGGTGCACCGACTCTTTTGATCATTGTGTAGCGCACCTCCTCCAGCGTGCAGCCAAATCTAGACTCACATCAAGAGGATCAGATAAACACCCTCGGTTGACAGCTATTAAAATGGGACGGAGGGCTCTAGTTTCCGGGTCACGGTGTAGTTGGAGGCGCGGGTGGTGCTAGTTCACGGCGCGAGTTGATGTAGGGGGTGGCCAACACTTTTTTTTGCTCATTTCGGTTGCAGCCATCAGGCGCAACGGAGGCGCAGTTGTAGAAGGGTTGGATTAGAAGGAAGAAATGATCAGTAGGAGCGGCGGGAGCTGTCTCCAGTTACAGCCAATCAAACCAGTTCCTCTCAGCCTCTATGAAAGCAGCGCACGCTCTGTCATGGCGAACTGCCAGTTACGTAATGGACGGCGGAAGTCCAGACCGGCTCAGGCAGAAAAGCTGCTCCCCGGAGGAAACCGGTGCTCACACAACAGACATTAACACCAACTCCGATGTGATATGAGATAACGCATGATTAATTTGTGCGTCTGCATAGCGTAGCGTAGCATTTCCATTCCGTTGCCTACCAACACGGGGATCGCCGGTTCGACTCCCCGTGTTACCTCCGGCTTGGTCGGGCGTCCCCACAGACACAACTGGCCGTGTCTGCGGGTGGGAGGCCGGATGTGGGTATGTGTCCTGGTCGCTGCACTAGCGCCGCCTCTGGTCAGTCGGGGCACCTGTTCAGAATCCCCCTGGTGAAATTCCTCACTATCAGGTGAAAAATAAGCGGTTGGTGACGCCACGTGTATCGGTGGAGGCATGTGGTAGTCTGCAGCCCTCCCCGGATCGGCAGGGGGGGGCGGAGCAATTACCGGGACGGCTCAGAGGAGTTGGGTAATTGGCCGGATACAACTGCAGAGAAAAAGGGGCGTACAAAAACCCCCCACGTGATTATTTTGGTGGGCTACTGTTTAACGTGTCTTAGTTCTCGCCAGCGTCTTTCTTTCCCGCGCTTTCACGGCAGGAGACCTTAAATAGTTGTGATCACGGATCAATTAGCCGAGGCAATCGCTTTGTTCTTTCAGGTTGAATGACTTTAATGAAAATATTGAAATCCCCGCCGCCGTGTTGTTTTCCAGTGACAAACATGGACTGTTTTATGTTGGAAGACAACGATACACGTGAGTTTCACTCTGTGCCGTTCTTCGCTCAACCCTGCAGAATGGACGGCTAAAGCTTTACTTGCTTCCTCACTACTTTATTAACACAAATCCTTCAGTCACACTGTACTGAAGCCCGGAGTCATAACTATCTTTCTATCAGCTAAATCAATTGTACTGAGGAAATATAGGTATGACTCTGGCCTTCGGTACAGCCGCCCCCTAATTCGCTGTGCGTAATTAGCTATAACCAAAAATTAGAAGCTCAGAGTCAGCTCAGGTCTCAGCTGAGGAAATATAGGTATGACTCTGGGCTTCAATAAACACATACAGTTCCGTTACTTTCAGCTCTAGCCAGCGTCACTCAGGGTCTGTGTCACACTCTAATTGCCCCCCCGGAACCACAAACTAAGAATAACGATCCCGTTGTTACAACGTGCAGCTTTTTTGTTTCGTGATTAAAAAGGTTTAGGCGAGTAGTCATTAGCTTAATTATCCACGCAATAGGCCAACATAACATACGCGAAAGTGGCATGTGTGATTTTGAATAAATCCATGCTCAGCTCACCTTCGCCTGAAGCCCGCAAACTACCGCACAACGCCTGCGTCTGTGCTGAGATGTGCTCTGGCCAGGTGGAGACACAGGCGCAGGCATAATATTTGGTTTTATTTGACGCCGAACTAGCGCTGCATCACCCGATTTTGACTGACACACCCTCTACTGCGCCCCCACGCCCGTTTAGGCGTAAGCGATGTCACGGCGAGCCCTGAAATTAGTGGACGCACCCGGGCGAGAGAAAAACCACCTTGTGCCCAACGAAATTGTCGCCACGTCTGCGTTAGCAGTACCGCCGGCCATGCACCGTCTGGAAACTAGAGCCTGTAGTGGACCAGTAGGCACAGAAACCCTGATTACACCTGGCATTAACATGCGTCTGGGGGACAGGTCTCCGTACAGGTGTGAATGCACCCAAGACGTATTGGGAATGCATTGAAATCCTAACGCTCAGAACACATTCGTAGGTGGTCTGGGCTAAATATGGCCACATTCCTTTAGCGGTGTGTACGCAAATGTGTCCTGGGCCACGTTGAAGAACTGCCTATTCAACTGACAGATTGCCCATGCCTACCTACGTACCTGCCCGCTTGCCGGTCAATTTCAGTGGTCAATCAAGAGACGCATTCTAATGCCAGGTGTGAACTGATACACTGAGAGCTGTCCACTTGTGACCAGATCACCCAAGACGCATATTAATGCCAGGTGTAAACAGGGCCAGACAGCCCCTGGTGAGGATCCCAAAGTGATATCCTGAACACCTATTGCTCTGTAAGTGCAGGTGGCGGTGGAGTTGTGACTAGCATAAGGTAATATGGAAAATATCATGATTGTGACAATCGATGGACTGGCGGCCTGTCCAGGGTGTCTCCCCGCCTGTCACCGAATGACTGCTGGGATAGGCTCCAGCATCCCCGCGACTCTAAGTAAGGCTAAGCGGTTTGGATAATGGATGGATGGATGGATCATATATATATATAAATCAATATATAATCAATCTTGATTATTTTGCTCCTTATTTGTTGAGCACTTTTCCCACTGTTGAGTGTTTCTTTTAACAAAGTTATACTGGCGGCCTGTCCAGGGTGTCTCCCCGCCTACCGCCCAGTGACTGCTGGGATAGGCTCCTGCATCCCATGACCCTGAGAGCAGGATAAGCGGTTTGGATAATGGATATATATATATATATATATATATATATATATGATTACATATGCAAAAATACCATCAAATTGAACTGTGTAGCAGCCCTTGTCATGACCAGCAAAGGAGCTTATGTGCACTAACCGTGAGCAGGTTGACCAGGTCGGTGTTGGCGTCGATGTTGGGTGACGTGGCCTGGATCAGGGCCAGCTCCTGGAGGATGCCGTACAGCTGCTGGGTCTTTGCGAGGTTGACCCGCGTCTTCTCTTTGTCGGCCCAGTCCGGCAGCGCCACGTGCACCGCTATCAGGTCTTTCAGGTGCACGCCCAGGATGGGAAACCGGAAGCTGGAGCACTCAGAAAAGCGCTTGCGGTAGTGGCTGTAGTTTCCACATGACGTCACCAGCTCTACGAGTTCATTGAATACCTGATGAAAGACGGGAGAGAGAGGAATGAGACTGTTTTGGAGAGAGAGGTTGGGGTGGGGGGGTGGGGGGCTGGAGGGATGACGAGAAACAGTTGGGATAAATGGCAAACAAGTGGAAAATGGGAAGTTCTTTTCCTTATGGAATTAAAAGAAAAGAAAACAGAAACGTTTGATGCAGACGGACTTGCATAGCCAATATGACCAGTTACTGTAACTCTCCCAACTGTTCATATTTCTGAGAAGTAGCCGTGTAGGAGTGAAAGACAACTGACATATAAGGTGCTCCGAGGCCTCCAAAGAGAAGTTGTGGAATACAAAATGAGAGATACAGTATCACTAAGTACAACGTGTACTGTCTAGACTAAACAAACTGTGGTCGTGTTTTGGGACTGAGTCTTCATCAAGCCATAAACAAATCAGCTAGCTGTTCCCACAAGAGGTCGGCCCATTAAGACAGTTCATTCACCTTGTTGGTCTCTGCGCTGATGTGGGTCTGTGTGTCTTTGAGACGAGAGATGGAGCTGTTGCTGAGGCCGCCCACCACCGCCATGAGTGTGTTGAAGTTCTGCAGCTGCAGCAGCTTCTGTAGATGGAGAGGGTGAGAGAGAGACAACGAGAGAGAGAGAGAGAGAGAGAGACTATTAAAATTGAGGGGGACAGATATTTCAAGAGAAGACGCGGTGTGTGGGTGTGTAAACCAGTGCCAAAGAGGATTTAAGACAGTGGGAAAGAAAGAAAGAAAGGAGACAGAAATTGTAAGAAAGTGGTTTTGGGTGCACCATTATATTAAAAAGGAAGTTAAAAGGATTCAAAGAAGACAAGTTGCAAATTCAGGCAAGAGGTTTGAAAAACATGGATATTTGCTCCAAAGCCCTAGATACAGATTAGCAATTAAACTCACTGCTCATAATTATGAACCTTATTTACTATGTTTCCTTTAGGCTATTACTATTCCCAAATAAATGCTCCTGAAAGAGAACCCAGAGCCGCTGAGCGTGCACTAACCAAAGTCTGCTAATACTTGGTGAATGGCGCTCTGCAGGGCTCTGTGTTGCCCTTCAGCCCACGCGGCATCTTGCTGGAAATCAATAGGGTCTCAGCTGTGTGGGAGGGCTGCCAGAGGGCATCATATTATTCAGCTCAAAAAGCCTTTTGAATCAATTGGTAAAGCCTGCATGGAAGTCAGCGCATTGTTGCGCAGTGCAGGTTAAACTAAACTAAATCATTCATTCATTCACTGCACCCATTTAGCCCTTTTCTTGGCTCTTCAGAGGGCAGCATTGTCTGGGGATCTTGACTTCTCCATCACCAATGTGTGTGGCAATCACCTGGATGATGTCATGGCTGCCACTGTGCACCAGAACACTCACCACACAATGGCTATATGGGCTGAGGAGACAAGGATTTGAACTCAGTCAGTTCAGTCGGAAGGGATGACTAGGTAGCCTTGACGCCAATGAGCTAATTGGGAATTTAGTCTGTGATGTCTGGCAATGGCCTCCTCATTGTAAACGGGGTTCCAGGATCTTCTACGACAACATCGATTCAATGCCTCAGCATCCGTAACTTCCCCGAGTCTCTTGTCACCATACAGGAGCATTGTTGCAGCCAGGTCTTGTGGGCAGGGTGCTCCCTTCTGGACAATAACACCCCTTTCCAATAGTGCCTTACCGGTGGGCTCCAACTCGTAGTCTTGCAACCACAAAGCCAAAGCTTTATCAGAATCAGATTTATTGGCCATGTCCGATTATAATAAAGCTTTGGATTTGTGGTTGCAAGGTTACAAGTCGGAGCCCACCGATAAGGCACTATTGGAAAGGGGTGTTATTGTCCAAAAGGGAGCACCCTGCCCACTGGACCTGGCTGCACCAAAGCTTTTTGCGATCACAAATCCAAAGCTTTACAAATGTTGCCACACTGCAGTACATCTATGTAGGGTTGGTGATGCAGCTGGCGGTTATCTGGCCCTGGGAAAGGTTTCAGCGGGAGATGCCGGAGACACGGCGCACACTTGATCCTAAAATAGTGTGAAATGAAGTGAAAGGAGGAATTTTGAGAAAAACGGGGTCATCAGTTACACAAACTACTCATACATTCTGGGTCCCGCATCGCACCAACAATCCTAACGACCAGCCGGTTTAAGTTCCACTTTGCTCCACATTCATCTGAGCGTATGTATAGAAATAATCTAAGGGGGGGAAAAAAGAAAGAACCCCCCCCTCCATTCCAAGATGCGAGAAGAACTCTGGCGGCTTTAATGAGGATGTTGATATTTGGAGAGGAGGATAAAGGATGGAGATCAGGAAGGAGGGGGACGGGAGGGGGTCGTTCTTAGGCCTCCTGCGGTCAAGCTGTTGCAGCCGTTCATTTCAAAAACAGGAACACGCAACGCGGCGCACAAGGGATCTTTACAACACGCCAACCGTGGCTTTTTTAAAACGTGGAGAAACTCAAAAAACTCCGGAGAGCTCTACTGGGTTCCCTTGACACGAACCCCGCTGAGTTGTTTGAGCAGCGGCGTTTTCTGACACACGGGGGTGGCAAAACCTGCTGGGACCCCCCCGGTGAATAAATTATAAGTGGTGGAAGATGGTTTTGGAGATTACCGAGAGATTAGTGTGGAGAGACTGCTGGCTCAAATTCTCTTCAAAACGTCTTTCTACGGTTGTTCGCCCTTCACTTTGCAGCATCTGGTGCACGAGCGGTCCCAGGAAATGGCTGACCCGGCACACTAAAGCAAACGTTATACCCTGACTCCATCCGAAAGGGGAGTTTCTTGGCAGGGAACGATTGATAGACTTCAGACATACGGTCACTGAACCCTACAAGGCGGGGACTTGGCAGCTTCATGCGAATCACAGGGAGCGAGATCGATGAACTCAAGACGGAGGACAGAGTAGGGGAAGAGTGAGGTTAGGGTGACAGCCATTTTGACCTGCAGATGACCGTAGAAAACCCCGTCTGACGAGCAAAGGAAGGATAGAGGGAAGAAAGGAAAGAAGAAAGGAAAGGAGAAATTTGCAGACGGGAGTTCAAAAGAAAAGATGAGAATGGCGTAACGTCCACCTCTTGTGATTTATTACCATAGGGCCCGAAATAATCTGACCTGCATTATGTGTGAGGTGAGGTAGAGCCCGACACAGAAGAACGGCGAGAAAATGTGCCGTCACCTTTCTTGTTCCCTCTCTACACCTCACATTTCCCATACAGCTTTTCGGTCATTTCACAGCTTCGGTTTTTTTTTACAACTAGTTTCCTTTGTCGTCCTTTCGGAAATTCTCTTTCTGTTTGTGGCAACTGTCAGACAAATATAACCCCAGCAGGAAAGACATTAAAAGTAAAGACAGAGGGCGTCCGGGTGGCGTAGCGGTCTATTCCGTTGCCTTCCACCACGGGGATTGCCGGTTCGAATCCCCGCCCTGCCTCCGGCTTAGTCGGGCGTCCCTACAGACACAATTGGCCGTGTCTGCGGGTGGGAAGCTGGGATGTGGGTATGTGTCCTGGTCGCTGCACTAGCGCCCCCTCTGGTGAAACTGCTCACTGTCAGGTGAAAAGAAGCGGCTGGCGACTCCACGTGTATCGGAGGAGGCGTGTGGTAGGCCTGCGGCCCTCCCCGGATCGGCAGAGGGGGTGGAGCAGCCACCGGGACGGGGTAATTGGCCGGATAAAACTGGGCAGAAAAAGGAGGAAAAACTCCAACAAAAAAAAAATTATATATATATATATATATATATATATATATATATATATATATAAAGGCTCTCTGGACATGGTAACAACTCATACCCACCACAGAGCGGGTGGGATACATCCCTGAGGATCGCCCACCCTTTCCCCCGTCACTCGGGACTCACGAAGCAGCGTCATACCGTGCTGGTGTTGACCCGCGACGTTGCGAAGTCCAGACGGTGAGAAACACCAAGCAGAAAGTCGGACCGCGCTCCACGAATGAACGACAAAAAAAGACCCAGCATGTCTGCCCACCCCGAACCGTCCAAGCTTCCGCATGAAGTATAATCGTTGTAAACGATTATACTTCATGCGGAAGCTTGGACGGTTCGGGTAGGAAAGCGTGCACTGGAGCTTGACGTGGAGACAAAAGGAGGATTTCTAACAGGACAAGAAGCCCCGGGGTACTTGCCAGCAGCCCCGGGGGAAAGGAAACGGACATGTTGCAAACCCAGAACTTCTTGGATGGGCCTAAAACTACGAATTCCCCCTAAAAGGCCGAGCAGGCTGTTTTATGTTGAGGAGAATAAAGCCGTTCAGCACATGCGAGAGGCTACTCTGGATCGTCCACCGGTGCCTGCCCGCGGGCTGTGTGTTGCTGTAGTGGGTCCAGGGAGGCGCACAACATGGAGACGGGCACCGTTGCCAGGATTAACAAACCGGTGAGAGAGAAAAAAAAAGCTGACTAACTGGAACTCATACCTTATCCTCCACAAGTCGGTGCAACAATGGCGTAACGTAAGCCTTCAGTCACGACAGACTGGCGGTATGCCCGGTATGGCCTCATGACAACAACGTGTGAGCTGGGAACTGCTGTGAGTATGTAAATATGGTGGCCATCATGGCAGCTAGACTTCTCTCTTTAAAGTGGAACTCCCCTCCACCTTTTTCGCCCCAATTTTACTTGGCCCACTCTTCCGAGCCGTCCCGGTCGCTGCTCCACCCTTCTGCCGATCCGGGGAGGGCTGCAGACTACCACACGCCTCCTCCCATACATGTGGAGTCGCCAGCCGCTTCTCTTCACCTGACAGTGAGGAGTTTCGCCAGGGGGACGTAGCGTGTGGGAGGATCACGCTATCCCCCCCCCCCCCAGTCCACCCCCCACCACCCCAACCAAGCAGAGGAGGCGCTAGTGCAGCGACCAGGACACCCGCAGACACGGCCAATTGTGTCTGTAGGGACGCCCGACCAAGCCGGAGGTAACACGGGGATTCGAACCGGCGATCCCCGTGTTGGTAGGCAACGGAATAGACCGCTCCGCTACCCGGACACCCTGGAATCAGAGTTGTGTCCATCATCGGTTGCTCCTGCTGTAACTGTGACTGTAAAGCCCTCTGGGACTAAACTGTGATCAAGGGCTTTCAAAACAAGGCGTTCTTGACTTGACCTGTTATCTTTCAACCTCGACCATTCCTCAATTTTCTTTTGGCTCTGGAAAATCATCTCGTTTTTGCTACGCTCTGTTGCCGTGTCGGACCCGGCTTCCCCATCACATCAGTAAAGTTTATTTAATTTCTATCTCACAGGGTTCTCAGCAGCTCCGTAGCCGCACATACAGTACGGCCACTGAAAACGAACACCCAAAAGATCCAAAACGCAACCTTCGATTCATAACGCCGCAGACCTGAGCCATCCTGCTAAAGCAGAGGATGGCTCAGCATCGCCTTGATATCTTTACCCTCGTCTCCAAATCCCTCGGCTTCCTTTCTAAACCGCCCCATCGCTTTATTTACTTTTCGCCTCTCGTGCTCCAGGCAATCCTCTAACACTGCCTTTGCCTGCTCGCTGCTCCTGAGTTCAAGCCCCACCGCCCCCTCCGAAAAGCTCCTCTGAAACCCCTCGCCATGCAGTCGGTGAAACGGCGCGGCGGACGGACAGACCTGCGCCACCCTAATGAAGTGGGAGACGACGGCGGCCCTCTGCGGGGCGGTGGGCTTGCTGAGCACCATAAGCTGGATCCACTGGGACACGCTGTTGAAGAGGGTGATGAAGCGCTCCAGGATGGGGTTGTCCACAGTGCAGCCGTGCATCACGAAACTGTGGTAGTCCTGAAACTGCAGGGAGAGGGAGAGGAATTAGCAGATCTTTATTCAAAATCCCTCTCTCTCCTTCTCTCTTTTAATTTCCCTCTCTTGCAGAAGATTTCATCCGTACATGTCACGACGAAAGATGGGCAGAAGGCACTGGCAATGCAACCCAGTGGGTAACAAGAAGCCAACCGCCCATCCCGGCCAAGCATGCAGGAGCCTAAAAAAGCTGCCACGAGGGGTTTTTCCGCTGATTATTTACCGGTCTCGGTTTAATTATGACGCATCTGTGTGAATAGTATGATATAATGAGACCATTAGTGAGATGAGTAGCTATTGCTAAATATTGATTCCAAACGCTTGTCTCTAGGTCAGATCTCAGATTCCCTGCAAACGAGTTTATGGCATACTGCCAGAATTAGAGGAACATTAGCTCACTGCTATATTTCTTGCTAACAGCTGTTTTTCAGAAACACCACTACATCTCTCTCCCCCCAAAAAATGCATAAGCTTTGGGGCATGCGTGCAAAGGCAACAAATATATTTATTTATTTTAAACACCCACCCCACTCTTCCGAGCCGTCCTGATCTCTGCTCCACCCCCTCTGCCGATCCGGGGAGGGCTGCAGACTACCACACGCCTCCTCCCATACGTGTGGAGTCACCAGCCGCTTCTTCTCACCTGACAGTGAGGACTTTCGCCAGGGGGACGTAGCGCGTGGGAGGATCACACTATTCCCCCCAGTTCCCCGCCTGCCACCCCCGAACAGACGCCCCAACCAACCAGAGGAGGCGCTAGTGCAGCGACCAGGACACATACCCACGATCCGGCTTCCCACCTGCAGACACGGCCAATTGTGTCTGTAGGGGCGCCCGACCCAAGCCGGGGCTAACACGGGGATTCGAACCACCGATCCCTGTGTTGGTAGGCAATGGAATAGACCGCTACACTACCCGGACGCCAAGTCAACAAACATCATTAACCTTGAATTTTATATATATGACAGGTAGCGAGAGAGAGAGAGAGAGAGAGCAAGAAGAGATTGAACCAACAAGGCAGATCCTTCACGGACGTTGCTAAGTGACAACATTTACTTTCAGGAAAACCTGAACATGTGGAGATATGAAAAGCTTCCGGAGTTTCTGTCATGGCACTGAAATGGATTCCGGTACAAGGCCTTTTGGACCGCGGTCGTTCCAACTCACCAGAATCTTACAGAAGGATTTGTACTCCAGGTAGGTGAGGTGTTCAGCCAGCTCACAGGAGTCCAGGTGATCAAACAGCAGAGACATTTTCCTTTTCTTTGACACGGACGGCACCCGCTGAGTCACCTGCCGCTTCCACTTGTACGATGGCCTGGAAGAAGGTGGAAAAGAAAACTTACAGAACATTTTATAAGTTGCAATGATTGTGATTCATTTTCCTGCACCTTTTGCGATTATAATGAAGATTACTTGAGCGAATTATGGATTCACCGAGGCTGGTATTGGATAGGCTATTAGAGCAATGTGAGCTTTATTGATATTTGAGAAATACTAACTGATATTTTAAAGTTTACCCCATAGTTTCAATATAATAGAGCACATATGAAAGCCCACCAATCAAAGTGAAGACACTTGACTCTATTTTTCAAACACTGAGAGATGACAAGTCACTGTCTAATATGAAGTAAACGTTATACTGCTTTCAAGTAAATGTAATGGATTGAATTACACAACGTGCATTAAAAGTAATGCGGCTTATGAAGTGATCCGTAACCACCTTGCAGACCACCACTCCCAGCTAACATCCTCACCAATCTACGCTCTCTGAGCAACAAGGTGGATGAGAGCCGAGCCTATGCAAGGTACTGTTTCAAACTGTGTGAAGCATCTTTCCTGTTTTTTCACCGAGATCTGGCTTCAACCGGACATGCCCGACTCTCTCTTTGAGATAAGGGGTTTCGCTCTGGTGCGCGCCAACAGAGATGCCAACTCAGGGAAATGCAAAGGTAGTGGGATCTGTGTATGTATAAATGATCTCTGGTGCCGCCAGTTTAATGTAAGACGCACAATCTGCAATCCCCGTGTTGAGATGCTTTGCATGGCACTGAGACATTTTTTTGGGGGGGGGGGATTACCCCTTTGTCTCCCCAATTGTATCTGGCCAATTACCCCCAGTCTTCCGAGCCATCCCTGTCGCTGCTCCACCCCCTCTGCCGATCCGGGGAGGGCAGCAGACTACCACGTGCCTCCTCCCATACATGTGGAGTCACCAGCTGCTTCTTTTCACCTTTTCACTTTTCACCTTTCAGGAGCTTCGCCAGGGGGACATAGCGCGAGGGAAGATCACGCTACCCCCCCCCCGCCAGTTCCCCCTCCCCCCCTGAACAGGCGCTCCAACCAACTAGAGGAGGCGCTAGTGCAGCGACCAGGACACATACCCACATCCGGCTTCCCTCCCGCAGACACGGCCGATTGTGTCTGTAGGGACGCCCAACCAAGCCAGAGGTAATACGGGGATTCGAGCTGGCGATCCCCGTGTTGGCAGGCAACGGAATAGACCGCCATGCCACCGGGATGCCCCACATCGAGACCTTTTTATTTACCACGGGAACTTCTTGGAAGTGTCCCGCTGTGTTGTGTATGTGCCGCCCCAGCAGCAAAGCTGCACAAGCGGCGGCCAGCAGAGCAGAATGTGTACATGAACTACAGCAGAAACGCCCTGATGCAGCGGCCATCATTCTGCGGGATTTAAATCATTATAATCTGGACAGTACATTGCCTGGCCCCTGTCAGTATGTTAAAAACCAGACGAGGACGGATAAGATCCTTGATGCATGTTATGTAAATGTTAAGATGGCTTATGAATCCAGAATCGGACCTCCTGTCGCAAATTCCGATCATGAAAGTCGGTGTGTCTAATTCCAACTTACAAAACAAAACTAAAGCGTGGTACGCCTGAGTAGAGAGAAATCGGGATGTGGTCCCCTGAGAGTAGGGAAGAACTTAAAGCATGCTTTGATTGGACTCATTTTGGAGATGTTTCATAGTTGTCTAGATGAAACCACCACTGTAACCGGTGACTATATTATTCATCGTGTACAGCTGGTTATTCCTGTCAAAAGGATAAAAAGCTACCCAAATAACGAGTTGTATGTGAATAGGACTTAAAGAAGAAACTCGGGGAGGCCAAACAGCTGCAGAGACAGCGTCTGGAGGAGACCTTTAAAGGAAACAACCCCAAACGACCCCTGGACACTATGACGAGTATGGCAGGAATGTCATCTTCAAACAAACTTGTTGTGACGGACAATGACCTTGGGTTTGCAAATGATCTAAATAACTTCCTCTCCTGTTTTGACTCTGTCGACAACCCAGAGAAACGTGCAGGTCTATTTAAGACCATTACACCCGCTAGTACAGATACGGTTGTTATTACTGGGCATGGAGTCAGGTGCATCTTCCAGCGTACCAACTCAAGGAAAGGCCTTGGCCCTGACTCAAGTAGTGCTCTTGTTGTAAAATCATTTGCCAGGGAACTGGCTCCTGTATGGCAACCCATCTTTCATCTGTCCTTCGACACTCATACACTCATACGCTCCACTAGCTTGGACGACATCTCATATTAAACCGCTTCCAAAAGAAACAATGTACTAGAGAGTACAAAGACCATTAGCACTTACATCTTTTATGATGAAATCACTGGAAAAAGATAATGGCCCAGCACCTCAACAAAGCAATAGGTGTCACACAGGATCCTTTTCAATTTGCCTACAAGCAAGGTCACGCCACGGATATGCAGTTGTCACGCCCGTGCATCTCATCTCCAAACACCTCGTCCAACCTCAAACATATGCCGGAGCTCTTTTCCTGGACTTTTCATCTGCATTTAATACAATTCAGCCTGATCGACTCCTGTCCAAAACGATTCAGTCACAGTTCAATCCAAAAACTTATTTACCGCTACAACTCTTCTCTCACATACAGAATACAGCTGGTAATGAGGTAAATGATGCACTTTCCTCTCTGATCACGACTAGTGTTGGAGCACCGCAAGCCTGCAGTAGCTCACCTGTGTTGTTCGCATTGTACACTGCAGGTAGCGCCACCTGTGTGCCCAACCGGATTCTTTTAAAATCCTCTGATGACTCCACCTTATGATCTCTGCTGACTGACAGCGGTGATCCCGGACTGCACCGGTGTAATGTTGGCTGGCTAACTGAATGGTGTGATAAAATGCTCTTATCATCAACACTAAGAAGACAGAGGAAATTACTTTTGGCCTTACTCCTGATTGTCAGCTGCCTCCGGCAACAATTCACAACGTAAAAATTAAACAAAGTCTCTTCATACAAATACCTGGGTGTTATGATAGATGCCACCCTGTGGTGGACTTCTCATATAGAATTTATTTGTAAGAAGACACAGCACTGTATTTACTTTCTTCGTGGACTCAGATCTTTTGGAGCAGGTAGCCAGATTATTTTTCTGATTTTTAAATCAGTTATTCAGAGTGTCATGCTGTACTGCAGTACGGCCTGGCTCTGCAGCACTATCTGTGAAACGTGAAACTAAAGAAACTAAACTATACAATCAAATCCAAACATGTGCAAAGATTATTGGTCAACCTGTGGCACGCTCCTTTCAGGTAACTCACGACAAGAGCACGCTCAGACATGCCTACAGCATCTCTTCGGACTCCCCGCGTGTTTTAAACAGAGAATGCCAACTTCTGCTGTCTAATAAGCGGTTTAGAGTCCCTCGGTTTAAACACAACAGGCTGCAGAATTCTTTTATACATCAGTCTATCTTGTTGCTAAACCAAAATCAGTGTGCTGCTAACTGGGATCTGAATCCAGAGGATATAATGCGATATGCATGTTTGTCGTAACTGTTTGATGTGTTTTGTACATCTATATGTTAAGTGCCACATGCGTAACTGTATGTTTAATTTGTGTTTTAATCTCTTGAACAGAACTGCCTAAGGATGCAAAATGAATTTCAGTGCAAACTGACAATAAAGTTAGCGTATCGTATCGTATCATATGGTATCGTATCATATTGCATCATATTGTATTGTATCGTATCATATTGTATTGTATCGTATCATATTGTATTGTATCATATTGTATTGTATCGTATCATATTGTATTGTATCGTATCATATTGTATTGTAGCATTTGTATTGTATTGTATCGTATCATATCGTATCATATCGTATTGTATCGTATCATATTGTATTGTATCGTATCATATTGTATTGTATCGTATTGTATCGTATTGTATCATATTGTATCGTATCATATTGTATTGTATCGTATCATATTGTATTGTATCGTATCGTATCATATTCCTACATCAGATGACAACAAAATTCAACAAACTGTTGCACTTGAACTGAGATTTCTGTAGAACAGATGAGGCTTTCACTGAAGACATATTGTTCCATTCTTACAAAAGCTGGCTACAGTGAGTCATGAATCCGCTCCACAAAGGAATCTCTTCATCGCACACTAGGAAGCTCAGTGGGACAGCAAAACGCCTATGGGGGAATGGTGGGAGGTCGCTGACCTTGCATAATGCAGCCAAGTAGGGACTGAGAACAGGGGGAAAAAAAGGGGTATACACACACACACACACACACATGCACATACACACACATGAAAACATTGTGAGTTGAAAGGTCTTTCACTCACACACTGTCAATGTCAATAAGATGACTCTGGTTCTCATTGCCCTCAGTGGTCAGGAGGTCTTTGAGGTCCTTGATCTGCTCTGCCAGCTCTGGGTTAAGAGTGAACTCTGCCGGGAACTCTGTTATCCAGTACCTGGAATGTGGAGAGAGACAGGAAAGAGCAAGTGAGTGGAATTAACAGGAAAAGATAACAGAAGACATAAGAAATAAAGAGAGGGAGGAGCGGGAGAGAGAAACACGATGAGACACGCAAAATAATCAAAGTAGGGCAGTGGAAAAAATATGAACACACAATATGAAGGAGAGGGGGAAACAGGAGGGATGGGTGGAGAAGGAGAGAGGTGGGGGGGAAGCTAGAGAAGTAATATTTTTGAGGGAGGGGTGGAGGGGATGAGAGAATGAGTGCAAATGAGAGACGCATCTTGCAAAGTAGGAAACATTTCTCACTTGACCAGGTGACAGATTTTTGTTCTGAGCTCGACCGTGCAGTTCTCTTCCTGCGATCTGACCCCGCGTCAAGGCGCAAACCTCTCGTCAGCGACACTGCAACATTTCACTTGCCTTTGACATTTAATAGATGCAGAGTAAGACGTAATATGATTTGACAAGGCAGTCAGGAAACTTTTACATCCCACATGCCAGCCAATGGCTAAACATCTCTAGATCGTGATCACGGATTTGTTTCATTCTCCCTGGGCACATCAGTTTTCAGTTTATGGTTCTCTCTGTAGCCTGTAAAGATGGTTTCACATGAAAGTAGATTTGATTACCATATTTACCTAGCTGGACACAGAAATATATCAGACATGGTGAAGGATACTTGAGCACTAGCTTCTTAGCCATGTTGGTTGAAGGGATGTACCAAGGGTGCATCATGAGGAACATGCGCACTAGGGAGGCGTCCTTCAGAGTGCCCTTCTCGTCTGAAATAGGAGAAAAGGATTTCAAGGAATCACAGGGAAATACACCATGTTGCCAAACGCAAACAACCCACCGGTATCAAACAGAGGGTCGATCTATTTTTGTGCATGACTTCAGGAAATGGCAGGCCTGACTGCTGGTGTGCATCAACGCTGCACACTTGTGCAGAAGATAGATTCAAAAGTTGTACATTTGTGGGTGTTAGTTTTTTTACATTGTACTTTTTCTCTCAACACATTAACTGTAGAGCCCTCCTGCCCCCCCCCACCACCAGCACCACCACACACACCCCTCCCCCTTAGAGATGGACTGGCTGATTGAGAGTATGTAAATAAGCGAGTTCCATTCGAGGTAAATGAGCTGATTCATAACGACAATGTAGCATCACGTGAGCAGGTGCCATTTCTTGTGAAATAGTCTCTGATCTGAATGTCCCATTTTGTAATTAAAGACATCATTTGAATCAAGGAAAACAAGCCTGAAATCACTGACCGAAGGCTTGGACGCAGGACTCCACCAGGTCATCTACCGTCGGCGATTGGTCCGATGATATGGACTCCATCATCCCTCGCCTATCTCCTTTCCCCCTCTCTTCTCGTTATGGTTCGGGTCTTCTGCCTGTCCTCCAGCTTCAAAAGACACAGAGATGAAAAGAAAGGCTTAAAGGTACTTTGTAGAGAATAATCATAAAACAGACAGCAAGAAAAGAATGTACAGGCCGCTATCACGTTCGAAATATTTGTGTCGTCAATCATCACCCATTCTGTGCCACACTGTTTTGGTTGATCAAAATAACCAGCAAATCTTTAGGAGATGGACTATGCAAGAGCTTCAAGCTCATGGCTCTGCACTCAAGACCCTCGAGAAGGGAAGAGTTATTTGATTGTAGAGATTATAGAATAACATTTCATTGGATCTCCCTTTGGCCTTCACTATGGCTTTACATTGAACAAGAGGCCTTCAGTATAAGTATTCTAGAGACCATATAGCTGTACTGACATTCTCAGGACCCTGGGAGGGGAGACATAATACTTTATAAAAGAGGGAAATGTGTTTTGTCTTTCTCGTCTCGGATCAGGTTACAGGTAGGACTTAAAAGTCATGGCATTTAGGGTACCACAAACCTGCACAATTTGACATATATCCAACTGGAACGGTGGGATTTTGAGGGGACGGGGTTTGATCAATGTAATTGTCAACATGTTTGTTCTGTTTCTTCATTTGTTCGGTTTGTGAAGCAATTTGGTGCAAAACTTTTTTCTTTTTTGCTTTAAAAGTGCTATATAAATGAAATAAACTTGAAAATGTGGATAATTTTCAACATGATTGTTCATAATTATTCTTATAAACACAAAAAAATTTTTTTTGTGAATCTCTGGAAAATGGTATTAAATAGATGCAACTTTAACGCAGATAAGAGGTTACACAAATGAATATATTTTTCATGTCATGTGACCTTTTTAAGTTTTCTGCTTATCCACCATTCAATTCATCACCCAATATTGTAGGTGCTTTGTGTTCCTGTGACTTGTGGTGGTTTGTCATTATCGTTAACATTAACCTGTTTTTCTATTGTAGCTGTTGGTTACCACCTTTTCTGTTGTGTCAGCTAGCTGGTTGCAAGCTAAATGGTAGTACACTGATGGCTTGCTAGCTTGGTGTGGGCTACCTGCTATAGCTTTGACACATGTAGTATCAAATGCTGACTGCTAGCTTAGCACTGAAAGTGTGCTAGCTATTTTGAACTACTTAAGCTGTGGTCTTTTTCTCGGCAGGTTAACTGATGGACCTGTGGACCTGTGTAGGGGGTCAGGGCCGACAGATCCATGGGTACTAGCTGCAGTAAGTGGTTCCCAGGAACTAAGTGCAAACTTGAGTTTCGACCCATTACCCCCACCTCCCGCACCCCCCCCCCTTTCCCCCAAATTGCATCCGGCCAATTACCCGACTCTTCTGAGTCATCCTGGTCGCTGCTCCACCCCCTCTGAGCCCTGGAGAGCTGCAGACTACCACATGAATCCTCTGATACATGTGGAGTCACCAGCCGCTTCTTTTTGACAGTGAGGAGTTTCGCCAGGGGGACGTAGCGTGTGGCAGGATCACGCTATTCCCCCCAGTTCCCCCTCCCCCCTGAACAGGCCCCCCGACCGACCAGAGGAGGTGCTAGTGCAGCGACCACAACACATACCCATATCCGGCTTCCCACTCGCAGACACAGCCAACTGTGTCTGTAGGGACGCCCGACCAAGCCGGAGGTAACACGGGGATTCGAACCGGCGATCCCCGTGTTGGTAGGCCATGGAATAGACCACTACGCTGCCTGGATGCCCTCCCTCCCGAATTTTTAAGGGCCTGGGTGACAGTCATAAAGTACCCAAGACTCGAGTTCATACCCATTGAAAAAGTGTAAGGCCTTCCATCTGTCACCATCTGAAAAGCAGGTGCCAGCAAATATCGAACTGGGTTCCACTCACCTCATTTTCCAATGCTAAGACAAGATGGCGGCCATTGACCTATACTTGAACTTGGGCACCACAACTTTTTGTCTTCTATGGCAAGGCAGGTGGTTGATACCATATGCCAATCTTACATACATTTATCAGGGCCTTCCAGCTCCTGGTACGGCACTGGGTCGCTCAAACACGGACGTGGCCACATCCCAGGCAGCTCTAAGAGGAATTCCCTCAGGGTAAATCTGTGCCGCAGCAATTTGGTCTAACCGCTGTGCTTTTCCTGGGTTTCTTGGGTCAACTTGGCTTTCTCAGTGCCAGCAGGTTTCACATTCTGGTTCTGCCAGGGGATAACAACTGGAAACAATTTACTGGGAACACTTACTCCTCGTGATCCTGTTGTTACGAAACTAAAGCGGCGACCAGTGGGAGGTCAGAACAGCTCGTAAGTTATGCACCTAACTATGGATCTGAGAATCAAGGATAACAGTCAGTATCCTTGTCACTCTGAACAGCTTGAGGCGTTCCAAACAAGATGAGGAGCCCAGACATAATACCCCTTTCTACAGGTATCACGCCCTCGACCTACTACCCAGGTCATGGCATCATGTTATATCGTCTCGAGCATAGGTGAAATGAAGGCATATCATTCAATGTAAGACCGTAGTGAAAGTTTTCCTTCATGCTCACAGAGCCATAGAACTGTGCACCATTTATGTTATGTAGAGATCAGGAATCAGAACATTTATTTGTCATTTCATTTCATGCACTTGCGTACGTGACATGAAACAAAATGCTGTTTCCCCCAGCCCACGGCAGTGCAACACAAAGACAAAAACACATATCCAAACTACAGGAACACATATATCCAAACTACAAAAACACATCCAACATATCAAAAAAAAAAAATTTTTTTCACTGTCCATGAGAGTGAACGCCAGGATGACTGTCGAAACCGTCGGGCTGCATGGGCTAGAAGTTAGCTTAGCCTGCCCCGCTTCCACATCCTGTCAGACCACCCTCGCCGTTTCCTCCTCGGGCACAGCTCCAGGCAGGGCCACGGTGCCTCGGCCCACCAGATGCAGCAGACCAGGCTCCCCCAGCCGATCCAACGCCAACTCTCCCAGCCAGACACCTTCGACACACCTCCCCGCACTCCACACGACGACACTAAGAAAGTCAACGCTGGGCGAGGCTGCCTCCAGACCGCCCTCACTGTTATCAGAGCTGCCAGTGTGCATGGGCTAGCAGTTAGCTTAGCCTGCCCCGCTTCAGTGTCCTGTCAGACCGCCCTCGGTGTTACCTCTTCGGGCACAGCTCCAGGTAGGGCCGTGGTCCCTGGCCCACAGGACAGAGCAGACCAAGCTCTCCTAGCCGATCCAGCGACAGCTCTCGCAGCCATCAAATGAAGACAAACTTACAGACGTGGTGGACAAAGACTCTGCATGGACAGCACTGGGTGAGGCCGCCACAAACACAAGTTCGCGCCGCCGTCTTCCCATCCCGGAAGTGGAAGTTTTTCCATTTGAGATTTTGTTGTATGGGAAGCTATTCATTTGGCAGCAGCACAGTGTGATCTTACTGTGGCCTATGAGACATGTATAGAAAGCCAAAATTCAGCAGAAGGCTGATTATTTCACCAGGAAACCTCGGCTTTAACCGTGTCATTGGACCATACAGCGGCACTGGCTTCGTTACATCGGCCCCATCTGAGCACTGAGAGTATTGTCCCAGCTATTTCATCATTCACGTCAGTTCTCTCATCTTATCTCTTAACAGTAAACAGGGCAGGACTCAATAAAAGACACCGGTGGTGTTACTTGGTGATATAGTAGTAACTGCACAGCGGGGAACCATGGCAACCGCAGCCTTATGCCTGGTCACACATTCACCACATGAATACACCCCAGCACAAAATACCCATACAACAATATGAACACGGACGGACACACACACACGCGCGTATAAATAAATACACATACATCCAAACTACATGCACACATTTTGAGAAATTCGGATGCCGAAGTAATTGCAGCCTCGAGGGGAGAAAGTGTGTCTCGCTGTATTCCTACATCGGGGTGAAATACAACATGCACCGCTCATCCCTTTCTATTTATAAAACTTCCCACTCAGATTATGTATGAATTCTTCTGAGGGGGGAAACAGGCATCCTTCTGTTGGCCTCACCGCTAACGAGCCCAGCAGGAGAAAAAAAAAAAAGAAGAGCTGCTGTTGTCTGACTGACGGTCTGCAACACTCGGGCTGCAAAATGTCACTTTGATGGGTTCTCCAGCAGCCTCCGCCGGCTTTTAAATGCAGTTGTTCTGGTGGTGTAGGAAGCAACTGGTGCGTCGACGTGCGTTCGTCTCTATATTAATGTCTGTTTGCATGCCTGTGTGTGTGTATGTGTGTGTGTGTGTGTGTGTGACTTGCAGTTATTGGTGTGGCGCTGCAACAACGCATCAAACGTGTACGTTTGCATGTGTGTGCGCACGTGTGACACAGCGAAGCCTTTTCTGTGCTGCAGGAGGGTGGGAGGACACACTCAATTACAGCCTTCACAAGCCGTCTCCGCCACGCACACACACGTGCTACAGATGTGCAGAGAGGGAGACGGCGGGAGGGCGATGGATGGAAGGAGCCCTCACCCCTCAACGTCAATCGGCCGTAAAACCCTATTTCGTATCACGCGTTTCGAAAAGCTTAATGCTTCGTCTGATGAGGAAAGACGTGGAAGAAGAGGGGGAGCGGGAGTTGTGTGGCAGGGGGAGAAGACCCCCCCCCCCCCGGTCTGCAGACCCACGACGATGCAGCGCTGCCATGATCACTGCAGCCATGATCACCCCATATGACCCCTCGAGGCAGGGGTGCAGCCCTCCAGAGGGCCGAGAACCAGGATATGGAACAAAATGGATACAATCACGCCACCCCCCGGGCCTTATTGTTTATCTCCCATAATTCAACAAAGCTCAACCCCACTGAAGTTAGGTTGACGAAAGCCTCGACCGCGGCAAGCTCCCGAACGTCGCCGCTCACAGAACCGGTTCCGGATGACAACGAACGCAATGGGGGGCCCACCGCCCAACGATCTCGCCGCCCTGACTGGAGACCGATTCCCTCCATGCTTTCTGCCTCGTCACAACAGTTATCAGACCGGCCGAACCCTGACAGAGAGAGAGAGGGTGACTCGGCGTACAGATTGCCGTCTCTCACCGCCGACTCGGCGTCAACGCTTGTCCTAATCATCCTAAGGAGGGTGACGATCCTAAAATCGCCCACTGTCTCCACAGTCACGGAGAGCTACCCCGTCTACTCCTGACAAATCTCGGAGACCCGCGCTGAAGGGAGGCACTTTGAAAAACAAATCGCCGTCTCGCAGACCGTAAAATTGCGAGGCCTCCTCGCGGGAAAAGGGCAGATCGGGGGGGGTTGGGTAGCGCCGCCTCTGCCAAGGCTTTCGCCTGCTCCTATCTACGTGTCAGCTGAGTGACAGGTGCTCTTTGCCACCCCTGAGCGCAGTTCTCTTTGCAGGCGGCCGGCGAGTGTTTCAAGCCTAACAACCTTTCTCTGCTCCTCTGTCCAGCCGCCGCAGTCTGGCTCCGGAGACCGTTTCCGCCGCTGTGCACCGTGGGACCGACTGGTTGCCTACACTGCGACGGCTTTGGTGTCATCCTCAGTTGCCTGGTGACGCCGGTCTAAAGCCATTGATCAGGCAGATTATGGGCTGGGATGGGGAGCGGTGGGGATGAAGGGAGGACGGGCGATGATGAATGCCCGGTCGATCCGGCGGGAGCAGGATCCCGCACAGTTCGCCATTCGGAGGTTTAGTACGGCGTTGACAGTGTCAGTTTCATTCTCTGCGCCCCGGTCGACACGGACAGCTACCCACTCACTGCCGCCATCACATGTACCGAGGTTAGAGGAGAAATAAACAAAACCCATAAATAAATTAGGGTCTATAACAAATTTACGAGCAAAAAAAAAAAACTTGGATCCAAATCACTCTCAAGAGTTTTTTGGGAATCGAGAACCTTGATGCACCACCTTACCAGGCGCAGTCCATGGGGCGACCCAGAACTGCGCCCCCTGGAAAATCTGACGAAACCAATCAGACACATAAGGTGTCGTTTGGCCGGCGCCCCTCGCCCAGGAAGTACATGTATTCAGACAGAAACCAACCAAACACCATTTGAACCCATATTTAAAGCTGCTGACAGACTGAAACGCACTTTTATTTCATAATTATTTGCATTACACGACTAAATCATATTCAGCATGTTTAAGTAGATTTTCATCGCTTGATACTGGCCAGCCGCCACTGCAGAGTACCGAATATAATATTCTACACGTGCCACAACATCCTCCAGACCTCTGCGTGAGACAACAGTTTGAACCGTTCTTGTTCCATTTGACGCCTTACAAATGGCCCCGATCGATGGTGCGGCATTGACTAACGCACGACATCCATCTGATATCGACAACGGGATAATGCCTTGACGGGCTAATTTCCATGCACGCAGCAAACTCCTGGGAGTGTTGTGAAGCCTCCCCAACATTCATCTATCGTCGTTTTATACTCTCCCCAACGGCATTCTTGGAACGGAGTTTGATTGATGTCTGC
>NC_079230.1:7637390-7782648 GCF_029633865.1 Lampris incognitus
GCAGTTAGTTGCGGGTACCGCTGTTCGCTTCCGAGCTGAAAACTGACAGGGGGGAAGGGGACCACGGTGACGCTTCAGTCACCGAGCAGAAACGCCCGTCCAAGTGTTCCCCAGCCGACCGGGGTTCGAGTTCGGTTAAAACCCGCCGGACTCGGACACTGCCCGGCTACCGCTCCTTATCCTGACTTGTTAGTTAGATGGGAAGCGCCTTGTGAGCCTGGGCCTTACCTCGCTCGCTCACAAACTGGCTTTGGGGCTCATGTTTAGCCTGCACCATCTGCATAGATCCGGGGGGGGGGGGGGGTTACGACCCCTCCAAAAAGGTTTGTCCGTGAGTACGTCTAAAAATACGTGCTGTTAAAGACGCTGCCATTTTTAATAAACATCATCGTCCTTCATTGGGAAGAAACTGGTACATGGTTTTTTTGTCTACACCCCCCACCCCTTATTCTCTCTCTTTGCTTCTCCCTCGGATCCTACCGCTCGGTATTGCTCAGGCGGTTTAATTCGAGGGAGGATTTCGGAAACAGACAAAGCACCACCTTCAACGTGTTCAAACAAATCAATAACGTGATAGGTTTCTGATATGTCGGCGTGCTTTTCAGGCTTGCCGGTTGGCTAAAACCACGATTCAGACCAGCTCACTGCGGCTCTGCTGAACCGGCGCAAGAGCATCTATTTTACCATGTCGGCGTTAAGCGTTCAGTCAAGATGTGATGGAAATAATATGCAGCGTTAGCTAATCAACTGAAAATGCACAGTCAACACTACACCCCAAAAACCCCGATGATAAAGACACAATCTGCTGGTTTAACTTAAAAAAGCAAGACGACGTTGTGCTGCTGCGAAGCCCCTTGAGGCAAATTTGTACTTTGCGATATTGGGCTATGCAACTAAAATTGGCTTGACTTGACTTTTTCTGGGTAATCTCAACTGGGGTGTGCATGCACACTCCAGTTGAGATTACCCAGAAAAGGGCTTGTGATAGGTGGCCTTACTTTTTTTTTAAATGAAACCAGCAGGTGATTTGTTTTACAGTGCATCATTCTGTTCTCAACAAAGTCCCAACAGTTGCGCTTTGCATCTATTACACGGTGCCCTTCGTTACGTGAACGTAAAGCTGGCTGCAACTGTGATTTAGGACTACGCAAACTAAACGACCTTAAATTTGACTTTAATGTGCAAATTCAAGAGTTCCTCCGGGTTCGTACCGCAACCCTGGCATACGCCATGAGAACGGCTCCTTCCTCTACCCTGATTTGCCCATCACCCCCGCTAGTTTGTTTCAGGAAGTTGCGGTGAGCATGTTGCATGATGGGATAAAAAAAAAAAAGCCTCCGGAGGGGATTGGGTGCTCGGCGGCAGATTTCTATTTACAGACGGCATGGTAGAGAGCGCAGGAAGGGAAACGTTTCCGGTCCCTGGACACGCGGAGTGCTTCATCTCCAGGGGCACTGGCTGCAAACGGAGATTAGCGACTGCAGCTTCCCCCTGGGGGCAAAGGGAGTAACGGAGCGGGGGGGGGGAGGGAGGGGAGAGAAGGTGAGGGATAAAGTCCAACCCGCTGAACAGGGAAGCAATGGCGGCAGAGAGAGAGAGAGAGAGAGGGGGGGGGGGAGAGCATTCTATATTCAATTTGCTGCAAACATTGTTGAGTTTAGAGGGAGGGAAAGACAAAATAGGGAGTAAAAGTCACCACAGCAAGCTGAAGGGGGGGGGGGGCGGGGGGGGGCGGCACTTCAGTGGATCTGCTGCGAAAGCAAATGGAAGCGCTCGAGAATGTGCAGCGCACGCAGTACTACTGCGCACGACGAGGAAATAACAAGAGGAAGTTAGGGATAAATATGTAGGGTTTCACAACTTCTCGATGCGCGGTTACTGCCGCCATATGTCTCGCCGTGTCCCCGTCCCCGGGATCAGAAGACGGCGTCCTTACGCTTCATCCAAAGCCGGGGACCGGCAGCTCCTCCGCCAGAGTTTTTCTGATTTTAAGCGGGGGGGGGGGGGGGGGAAGGTTCATGCGTGTAAGACGTTACCCCCCCCAAACCACAGCTCTTTATATAAGGACACGCTACGTGTGCGGTCAAACGGAGACAAAGGGTATTGTTTTGAAGCCCCTTGCGCTATAATAGCCGCCTCCCGCCCCAAACACAACGATATATCATTGTGTCAGGGTACGCAGTGCGAAAAAGCCCGACTGTTTTCGTTGCTTTTGTTCTGAGGCTTCCTGCTCGAACTGCTGTTCTTTTACCAGATGTTAAAGTCGGCTACATAACAAATACCGGAAGTGTGTGTGTGTGTGTGTGTGTGTGTGCGCGTGCGTTTCTTTAGTTACCAACAGCCTCCTGGGTTGGACTGGCTGGGTTTACGTTCTGGTTTTTGGGGGGTTTTTTTTCCTCTCAGACTAATAGCACTTTCCAGCGATCGTGTTCCCCCCTCCTCTTTCTTATCCTCTCTCCAACCCCACATCTGACACATGCTCTCACCCTCTGCGTTATCTCTCTCTCTCACACATATACACTTCCCTCTCCATCTTTATGTCACGATGATGAGACCGCAACCACGTGGTGGGGCGGCACGTTGTGCAAGTGAGTGAAAGTAGTGCCCTTGCAGAAGTGCACGCAAACGCGACAGTTTGGTTCTCGGTATCACGACCGGCCGAACCCGACGAGCGTATCTGCTCGTGCGTCAGCGTGTAGCTGGCCAGGGTTCGTATTGTGCCCGTCTGTCACGCTGAAGGACGGAGTCTCACTTCCTGCCTCTGCCCAAAAAAACCCCGCAGAGCGCATCGCCTCATCTTGGGGGTCTGGAGTAATAAGTGACGCGTAACAGGCCCGCGCTCATCGAATTACAAATGAATTGTTGCTGTTGTCGGGTACGGTGAGTGAGGGAGAGGGCAGTAATTGCGTTATGGGAAGTCTGGGGCCTGCGTGACCGCCAGCCAGGAAAAAAAAAACCCCTTTGACCGACACCGGGGTGCCACCTCTTTAACTCACACGCGCGACTTTACGCAACCGAGATCCCAGGGTTGCAGCTCGGCGGTGGAAATAAATGATAGCGAATATAAAGTTTTGGTCTCGAAGAGAGATTTCCCCCAATCAGATGGCCGTTCTTGCTCCCGGGGATGCCCCCGAGGGGTGGCCGGGGGGTGGCCACGGCCACCCTGATACTATCCTTGGCCCCCCCCTCGGCCACGAGTCGCATATGCAGAATATGCTTCCGATTATGCATAACATGCTCCTATCTGATATCTTACATGAGGTGCTGTTCATCTAAATCAATAATGTATATTTTTCTTAACTCTCATATTGACAGTTTTCAACTAGCCTATACAGTACACTACAACAGCAGCATAGAATTCCCCAAATTCAGCCATGGCTTTTGGTTTTGGTGTGCCACCCCAAGATCTTCAGTGGCCCCATTTGCCCCCCCCCCCTATGAAAAATGTCTGGGGCCGCCACTGCTTGCTCCCGCAGCCAACTTCCCAACGCGGTTCACAGCTGTCGCTGGCTGAACATTCCCCAATGCAAAGGTAGGACAGAGTCACTTTACCTGTGGGCAGAAGATGCAGACGCCGTCCACCCGGTGGCGAGGCAGGGAGGCGGTAAGGCGGCGCGGTCGCAGCAGCACGGCCTCTTACAGCTTTGGCACTGGAGAGACAAATTCAAAGGAAATCTCTGAAATGGGCCCTCCGGGCAGGCACGCTGACGGTGTTATTTTGCATGGTGTCATGCTTGCCAGAGTTCTGCTTTCTAGACTATGCTCCTTCGCGTTGCGCAAGTCCGATGACTCCTCGACACGAGTCTCATTCCTGGTCTGAGCGCCGGGGGTTTCACATATCTACGCCTAATAATCACACCGCCGTCAATTCCACTCCCGGCGAACAGGGTAGGACGCGACTACTTCCTGTTGACATTCTCCACCCAAAACCGCTCGTCTTCCACAGACCACAGGTCCCCCGAACGTCCCGCTGTCGTTGTGGGGTAGAAGATAAGCGGGCCTCCGAAATAGAAAGTGGCTAAAACGGCACCTGCAGGCTAACTGGGAGCCATGTAAAACCGTTACGTCCCAGCTCGCCGTAGATATAGGTTCAACAACGGGGAGGGAGGGGGGGGGGGGACACGACCAAAAAGGCAGAATAAAGTGAAGAACAGAGCGACGAATGTTTTCTGTTGCCGTTGCGGTAGGCCACAAGGGTCATAGTCTTTCTATTTTCGGGTGCCAGTTCCCCTTTTCTGAAAGCGAGGCACACCTAACACCTGTTGCGCAAATCAGAGCTTACGCAAACGCCGACAGTTGTAATCCGGGCAAATCACAACCTGACGACCAGAAGCCACGGCCGCGGCCTGACAGGGCAAGCCCACCTTCCCATCCACCCGCCTTCCCCCCTCCAGGTGTCCCGCCCTCGCTTCTCCCCCGTGGTCTGGTTGCCTCTTTTTAGAGGTGTGGTGGGTGCAGAGAACGGGCGTGACTGAGATGAAGCAGGGTCTCGTTGGGGGTGGGGGGTGGAGTGGGGTGGGGGTGGGGGGTGGGGGGAGGTCGGTGAGCGAAGAACGAGCGGAACACTTGGCGAGCGTGTGCAGGTTCAGACATTCAGACGGGTGGCAACCAACGGGAGGGGAAAAGAGGGGGGGGGGGCGCGAGTTCATAGGGAGAAAGACGGCGCAAAGAGGGAAGAGGAGTAGGACCCAACTGGGTAGGGAATGAAAGAAAAAAAAGGAGGGAGAGGGCAAACGGGGGAGGTAAGGGCGGAGGTCAGGTGACGGTTGGATGAGCTCTCGTCGGCTCGCCACAAATTTTATTTCATTTTCTCACTCGTTTCATCTTTCCCTCCAATCTCCCTCCACCTGTTCACATCAGTAACAATTAATCTCTCTCTCTCTCTCTCTCTCTCTCTCTCTCTCTCTCTCTCTCTCTCTCTCTCTCTCTCTCTCTCTCTCTCCACCCCAGATTTGTCACCGTGCCTCCAACGGCATCAAGCACGCCAGCCTTTTCACGAAGGATCCAATTACAGCTATCTTCCCTGACGAGTGCCTTTGCTGGTACAGGTTGAGGTGGAGCAGAGCTGCAGGAGCTGCTGGAAGTGATGCTAAATGTCAAGGGCACTGAAGCACTGCAGCAATACGGGGTGGGGGGGTGGGGTGTGGATGTGGGGTGGGATTTATTTCTTTGCCTTCACAAGTGTTCCACAGGGGTCACGTGAACGGCTAAAATCCTCTTTTTTCAGCTCTGTACGCCTCTCTAAGTTGATTGCCACTTTACTCTTGGGTATGTATGTGAGATCAGAGAGGGCCATGACACCATATGGCGGCGGCGACTGATGTCGGCCGCCGCGGCGTCACTGTGATTCGGGATCTCTCTGAATCGGTGCCTGCGAGGCTGTTTACGCCCGGCGTCTTGGGTGAGCCGATCACAAGTGGACAGCTCTGAAGTACAGGTGTGGACGCATCCGATGCGTCCCCAACGCGCCTTGAGATCCGATGAACCAAGGCCGCGTTCAGTAGGTGGCTTTGGATGCATTTGTCCACATGCAGCCTTACCAGTAACATGCAGCCTTACCAGTAACATGCAGCCTTACCAGCAACATGCAGCCTTACCAGCAACAAGCAGCCTTACCAGTAACATGCAGCCTTATCAGCAACATGCAGCCTTACCAGCAACATGCAGCCTTACCAGTAACATGCAGGCTTACCATTAACATGCAGCCTTACCAGCAACATGCAGCCTTACCAGTAACATGCAGCCTTACCAGTAACATGCAGCCTTACCAGTAACATGCAGCCTTACCAGCAACATGCAGCCTTACCAGTAACATGCAGCCTTATCAGCAACATGCAGCCTTACCAGCAACATGCAGCCTTACCAGCAACATGCAGCCTTACCAGCAACATGCAGCCTTACCAGTAACATGCAGCCTTACCAGCAACATGCAGCCTTACCAGCAACATGCAGCCTTACCAGTAACATGCAGCCTTACCAGCAACATGCAGCCTTACCAGCAACATGCAGCCTTACCAACAACATGCAGCCTTACCAGTAACATGCAGCCTTACCAGTAACATGCAGCCTTACCAGCAACATGCAGCCTTACCAGTAACATGCAGCCTTACCAGTAACATGCAGCCTTACCAGCAACATGCAGCCTTACCAGTAACATGCAGCCTTACCAGCAACATGCAGCCTTACCAGTAACATGCAGCCTTACCAGCAACATGCAGCCTTACCAGCAACATGCAGCCTTACCAGTAACATGCAGCCTTACCATTAACATGCAGCCTTACCAGTAACATGCAGCCTTACCAGCAACATGCAGCCTTACCAGTAACATGCAGCCTTACCAGTAACATGCAGCCTTACCAGTAACATGCAGCCTTACCAGCAACATGCAGCCTTACCAGTAACATGCAGCCTTACCAGCAACATGCAGCCTTACCAGCAACATGCAGCCTTACCAGTAACATGCAGCCTTACCAGTAACATGCAGCCTTACCATTAACATGCAGCCTTACCAGCAACATGCAGCCTTACCAGCAACATGCTCCGCCGGTCACGCAAACCACACCGAAATGCGATGAGAGTCTTGTCCTCAGACAGAATCCAGCCGAGTTAAGTACATCCCCACCCCCCGCCCCCACCCCCCACCCCCACGACTCCTTCCAAGGCGCACGACAAGCTGATCAAGAGGAGCTGTTCTTGAGCTCTTCAAACCAGTCAGTCACGACTTACAAGGCAAATCCTGCCTGCGCCGACACCCCGCACACGGGTGGACGAGGCTGCGGTGGGGTCGAGGAGGCTGCTGCCACAGAGGCAAATTGCCACCGGCCTCCCGTAAATCTGAGACGCCCCCTAATCCTAAAATTACCTCTAAGCTGGAGTCAGCCCGGCCCTGACGTGAAAATATATACAACCAGATATCAGGCGATGCTCGACGGAACAAAGCCAGAGCAAGACGAGCCAGACAAAAGCTGACCTCGCAAACCCGGGGTGGTGACCCGGGAGTCCGCATCAATATCACCTTAAAAGGCACCCGTGCAGCATAACAACGGCTAAGATAGATATTACTGACCAAAAAAACCCCCAACAAAACTGGTGTTTGACAGTCAGGCACGTGCACGGATCCGGTCCAAAGAGGTCTCTGCTCCGATATCCCACCCCACACATATGGCTTTCCTACAATGTGCTTTCTCATGACTGCACAACAGACCTGCGTACCATCCTCTTCACTCAGAGCAAGAGTATCACACACACCCTTTCACATTCTGGCGAAAGTCTGCGCGTCAAGTCATGATGGACGGATGTCACTATGACGCATGAGGTCAAGTTACCCATTATCCCCCCGTAACCCATCATGCATGGGAGTCGTTATTTCCTGCAGAACAGGTGATTTGGTGAGACACAAAGAAGGGAAAATATAGGCAAGGCAGAGAGACCGGCACCTACACCTAGCAACAACAACACACACACACACACACACACACACACACACACATGCTGTGATATCAAGGGATCTGTAATTACCACCAAGGCAATGGAAGACCTCCATTGCTCCTGTGATACCCCTATACACCACAGCTGTATGATATGAGGCGCGACCACATGTTACCTGCCCGTGTCTAGCATGCGCTGTGTGTGTATATATATGCACGCGCTACTCCACGAGGGAGTTTTCTTAACGTTGTTAAATGTCTGTCAAGCCGCGCAACAGTGTCAGAGAAGGACTGCAGTTTTCTCGCCTTAACGGCAGATCACTCCTGAAAATACATGTCTTGGCAAAACATGACAACCAAAACAAGCAGAAAGCCACCGCAGCCAACGTGCAAAATCGGTGTGAGATTTAAAAAAAAAATTTTTTTTTTCAATTTCTTCTTCAGTATCATAAAGAGGGTTTCCAACACGTCTTACCTTCAGAGTTTGAGGAGTCCCATATTCTGGCGCGAGGAAGAGTGTGGACTCAGACGCAGAGCATTACATCACCGGACTCGAACCGCCTTTGGTTTGGACCCGCAAACGAAGTCGGCGCAGGGACTCGGTCGGTCCTCCGGAGTGAACGGTGAGCGGTCCACAACGGAGCGCGGCTGGCACTGCGCGGCTCAACAATGTGCGCGCACACCAGCGCACCGCCTATCGCGGCACACTCGAGAACAAGTTGTGTGCGCGTGCGTGCGCGTGCGTGCGCGCGCGTGTGCGTGTTGCAGCAGCAGCAGCCCAGTCATTTGATCGCCGTTAGACCGCATGCCAACCTTATTGCTCATGTTCCAGCTGTGCAGCGCAGCCCCGTTCCCCGCAGTGCTTCATGCGTTGCTCCACACTTCCGCCTATAGGCGGGAGTGTGAAAGCGACGCCGGTGTCGCGCCGATTTGTGCTCCCTCGTCAAAAATGTCCTCCCGTAGGCGCGCGCAAAAAAAAAAAGTTTAATAACCATAATCGTACCCGAAAGCGAACCCTAATTTGCGCGTGCGCAGGAAGACCTTCAGTAGCGGCGGTGTTAGTAGGCGGTAAACGCGGGGTAGTCTTTACCCACAGACCGTTCACCCACCTGTTAATCTGCATTACATACATTCATGGCATATCATAATGAACAGTAGGTTCCCTATCAACAGCGTTTTTCAGTGGGGGGGGGGGAAACATGCATTCATCCTTTTCTGAAAATATCGCTCGTATTAGTGGCTGGTTGTGAACCGATGATCATTGACTAGAGATCATAGCTTGACCACGACCGTCTTTATTTAACACTACTGTCGTCGTAGTAGTACTAGTAGTAGAAGTATACGCACTCTATACAGATACAAGCCCTAGTTAACAGTGGCGCCCCCAAGGGGTGGCCGGGGGTGGCCACGGCCACCCTGATACTATCCCTGCCCCCCCTCCGCTAGCCCCCCCAGCCACGAGTCGCATATGCAGAATATGCTTCTGATTATGCATAATGTGCTTCTATCTGATATCTTACATTAGGTGCTGTTCATTTAAATCAATAATGTATATTTTTCATAACTCTCATATTGACAGTTTTCCACTAGCCTATACAGTACACTACAACAGCAGCATAGAATTCCCGAAATTCAGCCATGGCTTTTGGTTTTGGTGTGCCACCCCAAGATTTTCAGTGGCCCCATTTGGCCCCCCCCCCTATGAAAAATGTCTGGGGGCGCCACTGCTAGGAGAGCCAATGAGGGGGCAGGCAGAAGAGGCGTCCCTCCCTGTCAGGAAGTACAGTTCGTGTAACTTGTTCGTGTGTTGTAGTCAGGCTACTGTACACAGATGAACCGACACCGGTCCCATCTCGAACATTACCGGTCCCGCGGCTTTATGACGTGTCCGCGCAGGGAACAGCGGCTCGGCGCCGATTAACTCCCATTCAAGGTAAAGTTGGAGCTTTTTGGTCGCTTCTCAATATCACAGAGGTGAATTTTAGAAAGAGAAACCGCGTCATTCTGTGTGCATGGCTACTATGAGACACGTTATCCATCTTTCCTCGTGTTAAAAAAAATATCCGTACGTACTTTTAGAAGTACAAGTACATTAAATATCTTAATTATGATCACGGTTATGTAAGCCGCGGTGTTTCTCAACCGGGGGTCCGCGGACCCCTATCGGTCCGTGGTGTAATTGCAAGGGGTCCGTGAAAATAAAATATCTTTAAAAAAAAAGATCCTATGACATTTATAGAAATCGGATTATTTTACTCAATTGTGACTGAGACCTTTATCTACCTAAACTATAAAGGGTAACAGGACTTTTTTCTCTAATTACGTCTGTTTCACAAGTGTAATTTATTGTATTTTAATAAGAGATCTCGCTCCCGTTTGCATTGTTAAAAGTTACTGCATAAGAATTCTGTGGGGTGTATCGTGCGTTTTCCTGTTGAAGTCATGGCTTATCAAACAATTTCGTTTTAAATACCTGTAATAATACCTGTAATTAGATATTAAACTTGTTAACGTTTCAATACATTATAAACAGAGGCTTTGACTGTGTCCCTGTTGCTATGGTTACTCGTTTTAGCCAGCGCACTAATTTAAAAAGGTGAACAGTCAGTTTCACTACTTCGGTGTCCTCAGCCAATCAGATTCGAGTATTCCCCCAGACCATTGTATAATATGACTTGTGATGGTTTATTGAACAGTTGTAATTATGTTGCCTGCAGAGAGTTATTAGCGATCTGAAAATCACATTGTGCGTATTTACACCGTAATGTCAAGCCAGTGTTGGACTTGTAGAACATCAGGTTTGGACATGTTTTTAAAATACAACACAGACTGCTGAATTAGGCAAAGCCGCAAGGAAAAACCCAACACAGGGGTTTCTTTGCTGACTGGAAAACCTAAAATAGCCCCAGTAGCTTTTTAGGAGGTTCGTGCTGCAAAAAGCTTTTCTTTTTGGGGTGAGATTTGAGAAGTCCTTATGTCAGTGGCGTGAACTCAAGTCACTGTCATGTTCCTGGAAGCATCTGGAGTTGACTTGTGCATTGTGACATGTTTCATCGTCCTGCTGACAGCGTTCACCTAAACCAACCGTGCTCTCTGGCTATGAGGGGGACGTACCTGGTCAGGAACATTGTATGTAATAATGTATTTTCTAGCATGGTGTCAGTCTCTCCGGGCTTTTTCCATTTATTTGAGTTTTGGCGTCTCTTAACGGCACACCCAAGTGACTAATCGTCTTTTCCAAGGCCGTCTGGTCAATGTTGGGGATTTTGTCCTGAGCTACTCTTTCACTTACAGGAAAAACTAGTCTAAGGAACGGGTGATAAAACAGCTGTCGTTGTGAAACATGGACAGCCAGGAAGTAGGAGTCTGGCTAGAGGAGTGCCTCAGTGCTGCTCAACAGCCCAGTCAACCCAGTGAGGCGGTCAAACTGGTCTACTGCAAGTCCAGAGGTAAGACAGACGAGGGCGCTCTTAGTTAACTTTTCAAATAGAAATATGCCACGAGAGCGCAGATAAGGTGTTCGGGGAGGGTATTTTTTTGTGGTCACGATGGTGGCGTAAACTCACACACACACACACACGCTTTGTTGGAAGTTTGAGGGTGATGCTGATCAGGGCATCCCACAAGACAAGCAGCAGACTTTTAGAGGATTCTTTGTAATTGCTCAATGCTTCTTTTTTTTTTTTCTTCAGTTGAGCAGGTTGGGACACTGTTAAAAGTCCCTTTTTACACAATTCACATTAGTCAGTGCAATCTCCTAAAATCCCCATGACAGATTGTTATTTTTCAAGAACTTGACTACCACGGCAATGAACTGTCAAATGCATTTCTTTTAAAAACTTGTTCTACAAAAAATAGGCTTGCTTTTTTTATTCTTTTTCTATTAAGTGTTTTTTAAGACACTTTTTCATGGATTTCAGTGAGTTTCATATATTTTAAGGAGAGGGCGGCACGGTGGCCCAGTGGAGCACTGTTGCCACTGTTGCCTCACAGCAAAAACGTCCTGGGTTCGAACCCCTGGCCGGCCCAGGTCCTTTCTGTGTGGAGTTTGCATGTTCTCCCCGTGTCTGCGTGGGTTTCCTCCGGGTGCTCAGGTTTCCTCCCACCATCAAAAAGACATGCATGTTAGGGTTAATACTCCTCTCTGTGCCCCTGAGCAAGGCAATGGAAAGAACTGGAGTTGGACCCCAGGCGCTGCAGCTGCCCACTGCTCTTATAAGATGGGATGGTTAAATGCAGAGAACACACTTCATCGTAACCGTACAACTGTACAATGCCAAAATAAAGTGGCTTACTTCTTCTTAACTGTCGTGTAGACTCCTTGAATGCAGAGGTGGCCTCTCTCCTCCAGGAGGCTCTGGAAATGAAGTGGCCCTTTGTACCAGAAAAGTGGCAGTATAAACAGTCTCTCAGCGCCACTGAGAAGACCAACCTCACTGACCTCATCAGCCAGCATCTACCTCAACTACTGGTAATAATCCTGCAGCACACATCTACTCTGTGGTCTCTACCCAAATCTATTTTTTTGTTTACAATGTGTAGATCTGGAATCAGTGCTGCACAAAGGTTATGGGTAGTAGTATGATTTTTTTTTTCCTATCCGTGAACATTTTAAAGTCATACGTTGGATATTGGGCAGCACGGTGGCGCAGTGGTTAGCGCAGTCGTCTCACAGCAAGATGGTCCTGGGTTCGAGCCCTGGGGTAGTCCAACCTTGGGCGTCGTCCCAGCTCATCCTCTGTGTGGAGTTTGCATGTTCTCCCCGTGTCTGCGTGGGTTTCCTCTGGGGGCTCCGGTTTGTCCTCAGGTATGAATGTGTGTGTGTGTATGTGTGTGTGTGTGTGTCGGCCTTATGTGATTGCCTGGCGGCCTGTCCAGGGTGTCTCCCCGCCTGCCGCCCAATGACTGCTGGGATAGGCTCCAGCATTCCCGCGACCCTGAGAGCGGGATAAGTGGTTCAGATAATGGATGGATGGATGGATGCTGGATATTTAAAAGTGTGCACAAGTCTCACCAAAGACAAATTGCACTGACAGATGTGCCGCTACAACAAAACTAATCTGCTCTCTTGTATTGCCAGGCTCTGCTGAAGGCCTCCATCTTGTGTCGGGAGGCTTGCTGGGCGCTGGCAGTTGTCTTCTTGGTGGACCGCTTCCTCTACTGGATGGACGAGTCCAGCCAGCTACTAAAAATCACCAAGCTGCTCCACAGACGTCATCCTGACACCCCAGTTGCCCCCCAGCTGGTCATACGGCAGGCCAGGGTCTACATGAACTCTGGTAAGATGGGATGGGCGTGTATTTTTTGGTACACAATCTGGTCACGTCACTTTTATTTGTATAGCCCATTATCGCAAATTACAAATTTGCCTCAGCGGGCTCTACAGCAACACAACATCCTGTCCTTAAACCCTCACATCGGATAAGGAACAACTCCGTAAAAAAGCCTTTAACAGGGAGAAAAAAATAGGAAGAAACCTCAGGGAGAGCAACAAAGGAGGGATCTCTCTCCCAAGACGGACAGCGTGCATGGATGGTATTTATACAGAATAAAACACGGTTTACAGAATACAAGACTGAAAGAGGATAACAGAGTTTTAAGATATATGCAGGATATGATGAAGATGACGGTCAGCTAGTTCAGTTCACGACCAGTTCGTAAATGACAATTGGATTTGAGTATTGCGTTCATAGAAATGGTGAACTGGTATCAAAAGTGTACTCGGTGTGGTTCAACTTGCTCCCGTTCAGGAGTAGTACAACTGGGGCATCCGGGTAGCATAGTAGTCTATTCCATTGCCTACCAACACGGGGATCACCAGTTCAAATCCCCGTGTTACCTCCAGCTTAGTCGGACGTACAGACACAATTGGCCGTGTCTGCGGGTGGGAAGCCGGATGTGGGTATGTGTCCTGGACGCTGCACTAGCGCCTCCTCTGGTCGGTCGGGGCGCCTGTTCAGGGGGGAGGGGGAACTGGGGCAATAGCGTGATCCTCCCATGCACTACGTCCCCCTGGTGAAACTCCTCACTGTCAGGTGAAAAGAAGTGGCTGGCGACTCCACATGTAGTCTGCAGTCCTCCCCAGATCGGCAGAGGCGGTGGAGCAGCGACCGGGACGGCTTGCAAGAGTGGGGTAATTGGACGGGTACAATTGGGGAGAAAAAGGGGGGGGTACTAATTATTTCAGTATTGATGTTTGCATGGCTGCATGGTTATAGGGTATAAGCATTAGGTACATCTTAAGGGGGTCAATACTTGATGATACTTCTTAATCATATTCTTAGTTTTTAAGATAAAGAAATGATGCATGCTCAGAGTGAAAAAATAAAAAATGAATCCACTCTTATATGCATTTCCCTGTATCATATGTATGCTGTTTAAGTTGGTTTCAGTTGTTTAACCTTAACAACCTTAACATTATCGTTATTTCGCCCCCAGGCAAGTTACAGAAAGCAGAATACATACTGAGCAGTCTGATTAATAACAGCGGAGCCACAGGTACATTCCATGTGGAAGTTGACACATTTGATCGTAACACTGTATTATCCATCACCTAAATGACGTGGTCCTTTTTCCTCTCACAGGTTGTTGGTTGTACCACACTGAAAGTGACAGGGCTCTCGTACAAGCTGTCAGTATTCAAGTGCGTGGATTGGTTTTACAGAAGCTTGGTGAGATGGTTTTCATATGGAAGAGAATTTGGGTATTAGGTCAGGTGTCGGGGACAGAGATTTTATGGTCTCAATGTGGGGCTTTTTGTACAATTCCTTTCACTAAGAACTTTTTACTCTGTCTCAGGTCTCTGGCTGGAGGCTGCACAGCTAATCTGGGTGTCTCTCGTTGGCTACTATGCTCTTCCTAAACCTGATAAAAAAGTACTGCCAACACAACCACTACAGTAACAATCCCACTATCATGTTAACACATGCTTGAACAGAACTCTTGACTTATTCAGTGAAGGGTTCTTGCATGCTCAGTTCTCTACCCCAGAGCATTTGAGCAATTTTATGTCTAGCGCACTGCAAAATACACATCCCAGTTCGTGGAATATTTTAAATCTTCATTGTGCATATCTGTTGATTTTGTAGGGCATTGGAACATCACTTGGTGTGCTGGCTAACATATTGGTGTCTATGAATGATGAAGACTACCAAGCTTTCAGGACTAATCCAGATATTGATTTAGTGAGTCAGAGAGATTTCTTGCATTTAATTTTTCATACACCACATCTTGCTGAATAGTGTATAACTTGGTGTCTGTCCATGTTTCTGGAACAGTCTTTACTCGGAGACCGGAGTCATCGTCTACTCTCAGCTGCTGAGGCAGCTAAGATGGCGGTGGTGTACAGTCAGTACACATCACTTTTTGTACTGACCAATGTGGTGAGTTACTAAGGTGTTCTTATTCTAGATTTTATGAAAATAAATTCCAACAATATGTTGCATATCCCCACATACACACACTTCTCTCTTTCTAGGTAACTCAGGGGACCTGCTTGTTATCATACAGCTTCTCAAAGGAGTGCCCTTTCTCTGAGAGAGACTCTTTCCTTCTGCAAGCTAAAGAGTCCTTCGAGATTGGTCTCCTCACCAAAGCAGAGGGCGAGCTGGTAACCAGCCAACAGGAGCTTCACACCTTCCTGAAGGCTGCCTACTCTCTGACTATAACTCACAAGTGGCTGGGAACCTCTTCAGAGGTGCTGACTCAAGCAATACAAACCTGCCAGAAAGCCCAAGCCCATTTCTACGACTACTGTCATGCCAGTAACCAAGACAGAGATAGCCTCTGTGCTGATATAATGCACCTGATCTCTCAAGTCGTACCTCTCCTACAGGTGAAACCATTCCTTAATTCTGACAGGGGGTCTTTTATCCCCAATAGCTACAGAAACCTTGAAGAGAGGCCAATCAGTTTCACTATACATGGTTTCTCCCAGATGATTGGGAGGTTCCAGAAGTACCACGCGTCTCTGTGTGAGGTCACTGAAACTGACTGCAAGAGGAAGATTAAGAAGAAAGATGGAGTAAGGCTATGTATAACTGCACTGGGGACCACCATTGGTACAGTTAACACTGAGTGTGCCACTGACAACTGCAACGTACCACACAACAAAGTTAAGGGACCAAAGTCGCCTCAGGGAGAGTCAAATTCATCAGCCCTGTATTCACCTCAGAATGAGGCACTGTGTACTACCCTCGGAAGCACTGATGAACTTGGCTCTTCATGGCAGAAGTTTTCATTTAGTGGCTCAGGTTCTCCACGCCCAAGCAGCAGCAGTTACAAAGGGAGCAGTGGTTGTGTCCAGGAACTTGAAGAAAATGGATGTGATCAGAGTTGCCTGACAACTCAGGACAGTTATGGTGGGTCTAATAGCATGATAGAATTCACTAATAAAGATAGTAAACAAGACAGAGTCGGTCACAACGCTTCCCAGTCCTTAACACATGTGACTTCCTCTTCCAATACAGGGAGTGATTCTGAGCAGTTTGAAGTGATAGAAGGTGATATAGAAACATTGGGCAGTGAAGAGGACTGGGTCACTGATGTTGTTGATGGGTCACCAAAACCACCAGGTACTACACAAGTCACCCATTCAGTATCCCAGTTTAAACTTACAACATCTTCCAGTTCCCTCAATGCAAGCTTCAACTCCCAGTCATCATGGGTGAAAATCTCATCTGACACACATGATCCAACTAACACCCAGTCTCAGCAACATGGCCGATCAAAACAAGGAACCAGCCAGAGCAGGAAGACACCAGGATCAGATGAATGTTTCTCCATCCTGGAGACACTTGATTCTGAAATCAGTGACTCAGCCAAAGATAGAAAACTCCCTATTGCCGATCCAGCTGGTGGGCAATTCCACACCTCACCCAAGCCCCATCTTCTGGAGAGTTTTGATGTGGATCCAAATGCAGAAACTGAGGTGGACTCAGTTCCTTTCGGACACAAGCCTGCCCCCAAGAACCCTTCCACAGCCGCCCAAACAAACTTGAAGCAATCTGTTCCAGAGCAGTGTGCCTCTACTGTAACCTCCACAGATAGTTCATTTGAGATGCTCGAGGCAAAAGAGACGGGAGGTTCGGGTACCAAGATCAGCCCAGCAGAAAAACAAACTCCCCCTTACAAGAAGAACCCCTCTTGTTACAGCTGTATGAAGAAAAGCATTGTGGGTAATTTCAGCCCTGACATACAGTATTTGTTGACACAGCAGGACTACCGTGCCCTCCTGTCTGGGGTTTGTCATGAATGTCTGCTGAAAAGACTGCAGAGTGACAAGATCAAATTCAAACTCAAGAAATACAGACTTTCTCACAGTAAGTTCCAGTTACAAAATGGCGCTCGTTGTCACAAAACTTTTGCCATTATCAACATTATATTTGTTAACTAGTCATTTAAAACTTTATGCCCCATAGACATTTCCCTGTCTAAATGAAATAGCCACTGGAAGAGTTTAAAGCTTCTACGAGGAGTTTCTCGCTGATTATTTACCAGACGCGATTTATTTTTTCTACATGACCATCATAAGCAAAATGCATTTGACAAAACAATTTACACCACACAGCTAGGATACACAGCAATAATTAGAGATCGATACCTCATCACTGTACATCTTCTGAACAGCTGTTTTCCAAAACACTACATTACTCATTCCTCCCTCCAAATCACATGCACGAGCTACCACGAGCTATGTAGCTACCACGAGCTACGTTGAAGTCATTCCTCTGTGAAACACGACCACTTTTTTCCGTAAGGGTACAAAGAGACAACGAAGATACAAAACTCATTGTGGCACCTTTAAAGGTCATGCGATGGGAATACATTTAGATGGTACCAACTTCCAGATTGGAGTGGACACCCACTTATTTAATAGTGCAAGAGGGCGTCCGGGTATAGCGGTCTATTCCATTGCCTACCAACAGGGGCGCCTGTTTGGGGGAGGAGGGGGAACTGAGGGGGAATAGCGTGATCCTCCCATGCGCTACGTCCCTCTGGTGAAACTCCTCACTGTCAGGTGAAAAGAAGTGGCTGGCGACTCCACATGTATCGGAGGAGATGTGGTAGTCTGCAGCCCTCCCCGGATTGGCAGAGGGGGTGGAGCAGCGACAGGGACTGCTCGGAAGAGTGGGGTAATTTGGCAGGTACAATTTGGGGGAAAAGGGGGAACAGTGCAAGAAACATTGATTTTAACTGTTTGTTCACCTCTGGGTGGTATCTCAACCAGGTGCTCTGCATTTGAAGTTCTCAAGGGCCACGGGCCTCTGGACAGCGAGGGAGACATGCGTATACATTGGAGATTCAATGAACATGAATGGGGCACAGAGAACAGCATTGTGGGTACAGTTTCTACACCAAGAGGAGCGGTTAAGCAGGTGGGCACACACTTTTGCTATGAAGATCTTTTTGCTACCTACTCGCTCAGGTTGGTAGGTTTTTTTTTCTGACTAGCAGAGAAGAGCTACTTGACAAAAGTGTGAAGCTGAACATGAGCCTTAATATGGTGCCGTAGGAGGTTTCTGTCTAATTTTCTGTTCCCGTCAGTTACGTGGGGAAGGACTACTTGAAGCCAAAGGAGATCCAGTTCCACCTGAAAGATGTGGAGCGACAGATGACGGCTCAGTACTATGTGACAGAGTTTAACAAGAGACTCTATGAAAAGGAGGTCACCGCTCAGATCTTCTTCATTCCCGCTGAGGTGCTACTGGTAAGACTGAATGAACAAGATGAGTAACGGAGTTGGCACTCAAAGTAGATTTTTTTCAGAACTGGGTTCATTTAGGTAAGAAAAATAAGACAGACATGGACCAATTTGAGCTTACCGGGGGCCCATTTGCGGCTTGGTCAACGAGGACATAGAGGTGGAATTGTGTATTGAATGCTGTATTGTTCCTAAATTTTGAAGGGTAATTTTATCAGTATGGTAGCACAGTGGTTAGCTCGGTCAACCCACAGGAAGAAGGTCCTGGGTTCGAACCCCCAAGGTTAGACAACCTTGGGGGTCATCCCGGGTCATCCTCTGTGTGGAGTTTGCATGTTCTCCCCGTGTCTGTGTGGGTTTCCTCCGGGTGCTCCGGTTTCCTCTCACAGTCCAAAGACATGTAGGTCAGGTGAATCGGCCGTACTACATTGTTCCTAGGTGTGAATGTGTGTGTGTGTGTGTGTGTGGGCCCTGTGATGGACTGGTGGCCTGTCCAGGGTGTCTCCCCGCCTGCTGCCCAATGACTGCTGGGATAGGCTCCAGCATCCCGCGACCCCAATTGGGATAAGCGGCTTGGATAATGGATGGATATTATTATTATTTCTTTTTCTGTTCTGTCTTTCTCTTTGAAAAACGTTAATAAAATTGTTCACTGCAAAAAAAAAGAAAGACAGACATGTTACAATTATCCACCGACCACCATGACTTGAATTAAACCCGCAGCACAATGTAAAGTCTGGTTAAAAGCCTGTACCAGTCAACAGCTTGTAGGGAGAATACGCTCCCCTGTGTACACTCTCCTACTAGTTTAACTTAAATGCTTTCTAGCTATTAAACTGGAGGGTGTTGATGATTTACAAAAAGAGTAAAAACACCAAAGTGATGGCACTAATGGTAACCCAGTGCCTAAGTGCATCTTTCATTCCAGCCATGAATACATTTTCTTTTCTTTTTACGAGATGTTTCCTCCATTTTGAGAGTACCCTTGACACTTACACACAAGTATGAGACAGCGATCTACATGCTGATTTGAACGTTAACTACTGCAAATAATCCTTAATAACAATGTGCTGAAGTTATTTGCGCAGAAATGATGGAGCAGGTAGAGGATTCGGTGCCGTTACAAAGGCCCCTTTGGAATCGCACAAACACATTTGTCATAGCCGAGTACATGTGCGCAAGTATGACAACGTTGTCTAGTTGCGTTGAAGTGATTTGCATACAAATCCATTTTTACATGATGCTCCACTTCCCTGTTTTGGTACGTTCGGCTGAAGTAGATGTTGGAGGGGGATGAGATTGTCGGCTGCATAACAGTCGAGCCCCATATGCTCGGCGACTTCGTCAAGCTAACCAACAACACTGTAAAGAAGGACAGGCGGTTCCAGGCCACGGACTACGGCATCGCCTTCGGCCATTTCACCTACCTGTTTTCCAACTGCCAAGAAGTTGTCGTGGACTTACAAGGTGAGTACGTGGACACACGCATGATTATGCATGAGACTGCACAAAAACAGCAACAGTCTGGGGGAATTTATAACTCCACCCAGCAATATTGCATTAACAGTATTTATTATTACAGTTTAAGAAATCCTGCTCAGGGTTGCAGGGATGCTGGAGCCTATCCCAGCAGTCATTGGGCAGCAGGCAGGGAGACCCTGGATGGATGGGTGGAGTTTTAAGAAATTGATATATAAGGGGTGTCTGGGTGGCGTGGCGGTCTATTCCATTGCCTACCAACACAAGGATCGCCGGGTCGAATCCCCATGTTACCTCCGGCTTGGTTGGGTGTCCCTACAGACACAATTGGCCGTGTCTGCAGGTGGGAAGCCGGATGTGGGTATGTGTCCTGGTTGCTGCACTAGCGCCTCCTCTGGTTAGTCAGGGCGCCTGTTCAGGGGGGGAGGGGGAACTAGGGGCAACAGCGTGATCCTCCTGCGCGACGTCCCCCTGGGGAAACTCCCCACTGTCAGGTGAAAAGAAGCGGCTGGCGACTCCACATGTATGGGAGGAGGCATGTGGTAGTCTGCAGCCCTCCCTGGATCAGCAGAGGGGGTGGAGCAGCAACCGGAACAGCTCGGAAGAGTGGGGTAATTGCCCAGATACAATTGGGGAGAAAAGGGGGTGGGGGGGAATTGATATACTATATTTTACCTTATTTTTTACAAATTAGATTATCCAACAATTCTTTAATCAGTTGTTACAGAGTCTGAGGTTTTATCAAACTGTCTGTAATTGTGCAGTGCACTCCACATCACGAGATAAACCACTGACCATGTTCCCATTGTTCCCAACCACAGTCACAAGTTTACACAAGTATACACGAGTTTGTGTTAAACTCTGACAGTATAATCCGGCTTCTTTTATTCACAGGGTGGGTGACAGCCAATGGCAAAGGGCTGACCTACCTGACGGACCCCCAGATTCACTCCAGCAAGATTCCCAAGGGTCCCTCCAACTTTGCTGAAAGGGGCCTTAGGTTCTTCCTGGAGGAGCAACACGGAGCAGAATGCAATGACATCTGCCGGTGGCTCAGACTACCTCACATACCTCCTCCTCGGGAACTGTGAGAATGCGTGTGTGTGTGTGTGTGTGTGTGTGTGTGTGTGTGTGTGTGTGTGTGTGTGCCAGCCCTACTGACAAAGTGAAATTGATCCTTTATTTAGCCAGGAAGGTCCCACTGAGATACGAGATCTCATAATAAATCATTAGTAAGTCTGATGTGAATGTGAAGAAAGAATGTGATGTGTGTGTGGTGTGGCAGTGGAAACATTTATTCATGAGTTTGTTGAATGTTGTGAGCTGGAGGGGGACATGTTGAAAATGAAGGGATTATGAAGTAGATGTTGGAGAGGTGCGGGGGCGGCACACTGGCGCAGGGGTTAGCGCAGCTGCCTCACAGCAAGAAGGTCCTGGGTTCGAACCCCCAAGGTTGTCCAACCTTGGGGGTCGTCCCGGGTCGTCCTCTGTGTGGAGTTTGCATGTTCTCCCCATGTCTGCGTGGGTTTCCTCCCACAGTCCAAAGACATGTAGGTCAGCTGAATCAGCCGTACTAAATTATCCCTAGATGTGTGTGTGTGTGTGTGTGGTGGTGGTGGTGGTGGTGGGGGGGGGGGGGGGGCTGGCGACCTGTCCAGGGTGTCTCCCCGCCTGCTGCCCAATGACTGCTGGGAATTGCTCCAGCATCCCCACGATCCTGAGAGCAGGATAAGCAGTTTGGATAATGAATGGATGGATGGATGGAGGGGTGGAGAGGTGGGTTTGTTGACAGAATGGAATGGAGAGAATTGTGGTTGTTTGGGGTGACTGATAAGGTGAAAAGTTGTAATGTTAATTTATTGAATTATATTTTAAGCCATGCAAGGTTTGCTGTCAAGTTATGGAGGAATATAGCCCCATTAGGGAAAGAGGAAAGCGGAGCTGTGGAATGTTTTTATGGAAAAAGATGTAAATATGTCATCTTGTTATGCCAGAGAAGATGTTTATTGGGGGATTTGTGGAGGGGAGCACTTTTACTGTGATTGGGGAAGAAGGGAGGGTGATGTTAGATTTTGGTTAAATGGTGTAGTGTGGGGGGGGGTAAGATGTATTGGGGATGGTATATGTGTATTTTTTGTTTGGTTTCCTTGATTTGGTTGGGGGGATGGGGGGGGTCTGTAGGCTGGAAGCCCTGCTGGAGCCTACAGGTTCCCGCACTATTTCTCCGTCTTGTCGATCTGTGTTTTAAACTTTAGGTGAATCTTGTGGAGTTAGAAAACAACGAGACAGGAGACGTGAGAGTAGACGTAGTCGAGGTAGTTTACTAGCTCCAACTTTGCATGTCATACGTTCGACAACGACACTGAACTCTGTGTATCGGAAGCGGAAGTGCATTATCTGACCCCTCGCCTCTTCCCTTAAAGGTACACTGTCCTCTTAGGTGAATGTCTCTAGTTATATAGATGTGGGTCACCACAATCTCTTGTATCTTGAGTTTTCTTCTTGTTCTAATGATTAAGTATATATCTGTGTAAATATGTAAAAAAAGAAAGATGTGTTATGGTTGTTTTTTTTTCCATTATAGAAATAAAGATGGCACAAAGGGGAAAAAAACAAATATATATATATATGAGATCTCTTCTTCCGGGGAGTCTGTTACGAGCCGTGGTTACGTGTTAGCTGTGTTAGCTTAGTACTAGCTAGGCTGCACCAGGATAGCTTTGCATAGTCATTCAGACGAAGTCAATAGTAGGATTTGGCACTTGTGTCACTTTAATCGCCTATACTTGCCACCATACAATGCCTGGTTACGACGGCACTATGAGCTTTCAACATACATGTAGACTGATTTGTACACCAACCGAGCTTTTACTAAGGAGAGACAAGTTACTGTTGTACCACAGGCAGGTAGACTGGGAGCGACGCTGGCTCCAGTGATGAGTCGCAGTATATACATGAAGTATATACACCCAGTGACCAAATATGGTACTACAACCAAAATGCTGCCCCAAAACACAGTAGGTATATTTTTGACTGTTACAAGTCCTCGGAGAAGAGAAATGGAAGGAAATTGCTAAAAACTACTCTGACAGAGCAATGGACTGTACTAAACCAGAGACTGATAAACCACCTGACTCTAACTCTGATAACCAGCTCAGGTTTACCAGGGTTAGAAATCCCCCTAGCTGGACCACAGACTTTGTCATGGGAAAGTGGGGGGAAAAAATACTGCTGACTAATATGGGGAGGAAAAAGAAAATGTAAAAAGTGAATGATGTGATTGGGTTACATACATTATTCAGAGTGTCATACTGTCAGTTCTCATCTAAGGTACTAGAAGTATTCTTTGTTCAAAAAGGGAAGATGTTGTGTCCATATACATACACAGTGACGCATTGTGTTCTGTTAATGCTATTCACGTTGGAGACCGCTAGGTGGCACTACTACGGTTTATATGTTCCAGGTACTGTGAGTTACGCATGTGTAGGAGTAGTAGAAGTAGTAAAACGTGTTGAGGATAAACAGTGCTAAGTAAAGTACACGCTCCCCTGTTCCTCTGCTTTGTGTGTTGACGTCTGGTACTGAACCAACTACACAGCAAAACTAAATGTGAGGGGTGGCCAAAATTACACCTGCTTTTGCTTTGAATAATGGTATATAAATACGCATCATTGCGCTGAATAATAAAACATGGATGTATGTGCTTTTTGCCCTGTTTATTTTTCTCTTTGTTAAATGAATAGTTTGAGTCATCAACACCTTCGTGCTTTGTTAATGGACTGCAGCCGGACTGGTTTTGCAGACGAGGAAGTGAGTTTCTCATAATAATGGCTATTTGAGACGACCTATCCAACCAGGAATGTGCAGAATCAGCATCATGTTTATTGGCCATGTAGGTTTGGGCATCCATGGAATGTGATTCCGGTTCCGTGGCTCTCTCGGTGCACTTAACACAGAAGTAACAACACTACAACACAACAATATTCAGATATGTACACAAGCGTTGACTTATACAGGCGGAATGGGTTCAACAAGAATCTGATTGGCCTGTCATCCATTTAGCTATGTATAGAAATTGTGTCATGACCTTGTGGGCACGCCTTCGTTTTACAACGCGCTGTAAATAAAGACCGTGTGAAATGAAGGTTCAGAAATCACAGCAACGGGCCGGTTGTCAAAACATACGATGTGACTGCGTGTTAGTGTAAACTAAACTAAATCAATAATATGATAAACTAAATCAATAATATAATAAACTAAATCAATTATAATAAACTAAATCAATTATAATAAACTAAATCAATAATATAATATACTAAATCAATAATATGATAAACTAAATCAATAATAATAAACTTAATCAATAATGTAATATACTAAATCAATAATGTAATAAACTAAATCAATGTAATAAACTAAATCAATAATAATAAACTAAATCAATAATATAATAAACTAAATCAATAATTTAATATACTAAATCAATAATATGATAAACTAAATCAATAATAAACTAAATCAATAATATAATAAACTAAATCAATAATGTAATATACTAAATCAATAATGTAATATACTAAATCAATAATATAATAAACTAAATCAATAATGTAATATACTAAATCAATAATATGATAAACTAAATCAATAATAATAAACTAAATCAATAATATACTAAATCAATAATGTAATATACTAAATCAATAATGTAATATACTACATCAATAATATGATAAACTAAATCAATAATATTGCGCGATGAAAAGGAACCGAAATCATATTTCTGACACAATCTCGGCTACAATGTGGTTCAGTCAGGTGACCATAGTCACGCACCTCCAGATCACATGACAGTGACGTCAGCGACGCTCCTTTCAGCCCGTGTGACCCTAACCACTCCGTTTCTGAGTCCCTTCAATTGAAAAAATACAATTTTTAAAAATGAATTTAAATCCCAGATCGAGTCTCTTAAAATGACAGATAACAAAAAAAAACGTGGAATTATAACGAGTTATAGGAAAGACATCAGTCATTTACTAATCTAATCACGTATATTTGTATCTTTATTTGTTCACTTTTCATTCATAATTTCGTTCACTTCCGTTTTTCTTTTGCACCAACATTTGTCAAATCTGTGCGCCTGGATTTCCTGAGTTTTGATGCTGGACTCTGGTTTGGTACAGTTCGGTGTCTGGATGTATATTTGTATTTGCAATTAATAAAATTAAAAACATGGATATACAGTCCCCCCCATAGCGGGCTATCCTCAAGCTCGGCTATTTTAAAAAGCTTTAAAAAAAGGAGTCGCTTTCCTTTTTCCACAGCTTTGACGGAGGCTAATAGTGAGAAGAAGAAGAAGATGACGATGATGATGATGACCGACGACGAAAGAGAAAAACGCTTCAGGCAGAAGCGCAGGTGCTGCGACCGTGTGACAGGTCGCGACGCCTCTGAGTCACATGACACTGACGTCACCCACGGTATCGGCACGTCTGATCTCGCGCCCTTCCTCCCAAATCCAGTCACGGTTTTACGAGCCTCCTTCCTTTGTGAACCAAAGTGGCCTGCTTGACCTCTGACCGACTGTGAGGACGCCCCGCATCCACATACACACAACCTGCTTAGCGAGTCTGAGCTTATGATCAACTTTACATTACATAAACCTGTTTAATTCAAAACGGATGTGTGAGGGTGGAGCTGTACTCCGGATCAGTAGGCTCGGCGGTGTGCTGCGAATACTCCTTTGGGCCGCTGTTTGGTTTTGCAGCCAACTATAAAACCCAGCTGGAGTGTGAAGGTCAATCTTGAGGAAACTCACTGTTGACTATGTAGGGCAGCTTAGGTTTTATGAAGAGCTCCTGTCCGTGTCATATGCTCGTGTTATCGCTGATCTTAACGAGAGATCATTACAGCAAGGCCAAGTACCTTCTTTTTTTCTTTTTTAGGCCAAGGATTTCAAAAGGCTGATTAGGGTTGGAGATAAAGCCCGGCGTGGAGTTTAACCTGGATCTTCCACATTGTTGTATATAAGGAAGGGACTCGCCACTTGCGCAGGAATTGGCTCGCTGCTGTCTGAGAGACCAACATGAGAACCTTCGTAGTGTCTATGTGCCTTCTGGCTCTCGGCTGCCTGGCTCAGAGGCCCCGTCCATGCAGTAAGTAGCAATACTAGAAGTAATGTGTTGAGGACAATGCGTATCTACATTTGATATATATATGACTACTATTTGACTTTCTTTCTCTTGCTCCCTCGCACAGGAAGCCCTCCCCTGTTGACGGGAGCCCTCACTGTGGTGAGTGTTTCTTCTCCAAATGCATTTTTCATGTCATGCGAGTGCAAAAACACGAGCTACACGTAGGAGACAGACTGAAAGTACCTAGAACTCAAGGAAAACCCTTCTTTTTTCCAGTCCACTCAGAATGAAAGGCTGTGGGCCTACGCCAAGTACATGTACGACGCACTGGGACAGCGTATACGCCTCAAGGAGATAGGCAACTTCGACAACAAGACCTTCACCTACGACGCTCTTCTGCTCTACAGAGAGGTGAGCGAAGCTATGACTCGTGCGGCCCCGAGAATCGCTGCAAATCGGCAGCGAAGAAACACTCGTTGTTTCAGCGGCATCTAACTCATACCAGACGCCTTGTCAAGAAAATGGCCCCAAAAAAGAGCAGGGCGCTAAAAGTCAAGTCGAGTCGATTTGAGTTGTATAGCCCAATATCACAAATTACACGATTGCCTCGAGGGGCTTTACAGCAGCACAACATCCTGAAAAGGATCGTCCTAAAAGGGTGATGAAGAGTTAACTATTGTTTATTAATTAAAATATTATTATTATTATTATTATCATCATTATTGTTGTTGTTGTTGTTAAGATATTTATGTCTGAATTAGCCGTATCCGTGACTGCTGTTGTTAATCGTGGTTTCACAACTAATGTTCCCAGTCGTTGGTTTGGGATTAGCAAAGCTCTTTTTCCCAGAGAAGACCCCGTAAGTTCGAAATGACTACGACAACGACTGCGAACGACAAAGCTCATCGTGCCGTATGCTGAACTCAGTGGTCCAGATGAGGAAAATAGTCATGTTAACAACGAATATTCAAATGTTCAGGTGGTGGTGAAAGTATAGCAAAACCATTATTTGCCTGTGTGGAAATCTAGCTAACTTCCAGCACTGCACAGTTTCGCCAGACAAGTGTGGAACTGTTCCTAAACATCCAGTGGATTTTTCCAGGGCGTCATGTATCAGATTGATGAAAACAAACGTCGCTGCAGTAAGCAGGCCATTATGGGAGACTTCCACCCAATGGCCATCCCAAAGAACGCTTCTCTGGTGGGCCAGGTTGTTTTAGGCAGCTCCTCGGCACCCGGACAGGGACTCCTCGTCAACAGCTGGTCGGGCAGCCTGCCCAATAAAGGTGAAGGCAGAAGATATATGGCCGCATTCATATTCATTCTATCTATCCATCAGTCAATCAAGTTGCATTTTATATTGCGCTTTTCTAGCTGCAACAGCCACCCAAAGCGCTTTACAAATAATACAAAACTTCAAATCCCAGTTACTGAAGGTTAGGTGTCCAAAGGATTACAATTCTAGACTAACTGACCTTCCTTTGAGTATGTATTGGCCTGATGATGACCTAACAACAGATAGATAGATCTATCCCACTTGCTTGCTTATCACAGAGCATTTGTTTCCCCTCAATTACATAAATAATTATATAATTCATTAATATAATCAACATATTAGATAAATATAATTAATATATCCTTGCTTGCAATGTGTTAACTCTCAGATGTGCATTGCCTTGGATACAAGTGTCTGCTAAATGAAACTGTAATTGTAAATTGTGATTCCGTCCCTGCAGGCAGTTACATCACCACAGTCACCGAGTTTGGGTGCATTCCCGTCACTACGTACTACCACAGCAGTGATTTCGGATGGGTCGTGACCAGGTACGTCCACACTGACATAAGAAACCTGACAGGCCTGCGGTGCCACAGAGTCACACTCCGTCCCAGCAAAACATAAATGGCGCAGAGGTCTTTATCAACGTACGGGTGTAATAAATCATTACTTTTATCTCCAACCTTATCCTTTGCTAGCCTTTTCAACAACGTCATTGGGATCTCTGACCCCGGGCAGCTGATCCCCCCGGACTACTGCAAGGGGGTGGAGATGACGGAGGCGGCTGAAGGACGACCGGCTAACTTCTTCAGCTTGTTCCAGAAGATCCCGTGAGGGTCGCCGCTCAACTACGGCTTGAATCTGACACCGTCGTAACGGGTCTCGGTAATCCTGCTTGTGCCGGAGTAATTTGACAGTTTCCTTAGGGGGCTGTTAAAGGAAACGGGACTAATGGCTCCTTGTTTTTATACGTAGGGCATCATTACATGTAGCCCTGTTGTGAAAATGTGTGATTGTGTCGTCCTGTGCTGTGGCTTATCTCTGACAATGTTGGGCTGAAATTTATGAACACCCACAATTGCCATCTGAACGTGAATGTACGAACGAATGTAGAAAACATTGAAAATCAATATTCAAGCATCTTGTTACACTGGAAATCTCGACTCAAAGGCACTTCTTTTTTTTTTGGCCTTAAATTAAAGCAGTGAATACGATATTGGTTTTGTCTGCAATAAAGTCGCTAAATCTCTTGGGACTCTCGGTAAAATAAGACGTTTTGTACACAATACATGTTTTTTTTTTAACATTATATTATAGTTTGATTTATCCATATTTAAACAACTGTAATATTGTACGGGTAAGTACTTTCCCACCTTATCTGTACAAAATATTGCTGCTGCAGAAACAGTTTATTAGACGAGGCAGCTTTATTTAAACGGCACATTTCGTACCCCGAGCAGACTCGACGTGCTTCACATATTACAAGTTATACAATAAAACAGGGGTTAAAAAGAATGCAAAAAAAAAAAGACATTGAAATGAAGGAATAAACGGAGTGCAAGGTTTACAGCTTAGAAAGGTCAAAGTGCACGGTTTGAGGTTTGGCAGAAAGCGGTGGGGAACATAAACGTTTTAAGACTGGGTTGGTGTTGGAGCACCAGCCACTGAGGACGCGTGAGCCAGTGCGTTCTTAGGGCTGCACTTCTGCTTCGGCACATGTTCCACATATATACTTAGCACAAAAAGTCAGGAAATGTGTGTTTGGTAGATTATTTCTTTGCTGTAACAAGGCTTCTCGGCAATACATCTTGTATCAGGCAGCTGATTGGCAGCAGCTGAGGCACCAGAAGCTCAAAACAAGAGTCAACAGCAGCAGCAAAATAAGCTGTTTGGCATCGGCAGAGAAGATTTGGCAAATTTTTCATGGGCGTAACCCACATACTCAGCTCTGCTGCTCATCCCACAAATGCATGTTCCTCACAAATGTGGCGCCGTTTAAAAGGGAAATAAACAGGCTTTCCAACGGTATAGGATTTATTGCCAAGAAGCATTGTTACAACAAAGAAATAATCTACCAAACACACATTTCCTTACTTTTTTTGATAAGAACATAATATTGTATAAGCTACATGGTGACGCAGTGGTTAGCGCGGTTCCCTCACAGCAAGAAGGTCCTGGGTTCGAGCCCCCGGGGTAGCCCAACCTTGGTGGGTCGTCCCGGGTTGTCGTCTGTGTGGAGTTTGCATGTTCTCCCTGTGTCTGCGTGGGTTTCCTCCCACAGTCCAAAGACATGTAGGTCAGTTGAATCCGCCATACTAAATTGTCCCTAGGAATGAATGAATATGTGTGTGTGTGTGTGGGCCCTGTGATGGTCTGGTGGCCTGTCCAGGGTGCCTCCCCGCCTGCCACCCAATGACTGCTGGGATAGGCTCCAGCATCCCCGCAACCCTGAGAGCAGGATAAGCGGTTTGGATAATGGATGGATGGATGGATGGTTTCTCTGAGTGCAGTGAAGTGCAGATGAAATCATTTGTTTACATCCGTGTCACATTGACAGCTCGCCAGGAGCCACAACAGTTAGCAGACAGCACAGTAATCAATGTAAGACAGGACGAGGTGCGACTTGGTAGCGGTAATAATGCATTCCCCACATCCCCCCGATCTCATGTACGCCCACATCTGCTGCCATGACCCCGGGCTCCCGTCCTTCACTCTCCAGCCACAGCAGCCTGGCGTCGGGGTCTTCATCGGAGAACCGGCGCTTCGCAGCACCCTCAGACATTGCTTCAGCACTTGGCTGGCCTTTCCTCGCCCTTCCCTTGACCTCAACAAGGCATCTGTCGTACCCTTGTCCACGATAAGGTCCACGCTATCGGACCCAATGCAGCTTTGGCTCGGATACTCTCCTGCATCAGCTGCACTGCCACAGGGGAGATATCTGCACACGTTACCCGGACAGGGAAGGGAGAGTGCCTGTATATGGATGGTCCAAAGGTGGAGGTACCACAGCCCATATCCAGGACCCAGCCCAAGGTTTCTGAATGAGACTTGAAGCATATTACTTAACTTACTGTTAGCCCATGCAGACCGGCAGTTCCGACAACACCGCAGGTGGTCTGGCGGCGGCCTCACCTAGCACTGACTGTGTTTTTAGTGTCATCATGTGCAATGCGGGGAGGTGTGTCAAAGGTGTCTGGCTGGGAGAGCTGGTGTTGGATCGGCGCAGGGAGTTTGGTCTGCTGCATCCGGTGGGCCCAAGGACTACGGCCCTGACCGGAGCTGCGCCCAAACAGAAAAAACCGAGGGCGGTCTGACAGGACGCAGAAGCGGGGCAGGCTAAGCTAACTGCTAGCGCATGCAGACCAGCAGTTCCGACAGTCATCCTGGCTGGTGTTCATTCTCCTGGACAGTGATTTTTTGTTTAGTTTGGATATATGTGTTAGATTGGATATATGTGTTAGACTGGATATGTGTGTTAGTTTGAATATATGTGTGTTAGTTTGGATGTGTGTGTTCTTATAGTTTTTGGGTGTGTTTTTGTCTTTGTGTTGCACTGCTGTGGGCTGGGGGAAAGGGCATTTGGTTTCACTTCATGTACGCAAGTGCATGAAGTGAAATGACAAATAAATTGTTCCTGATTCTGATTTCTGGTTCCGTATCCTGCAACAAAGGCTCAAACGTGAATTCAGAGGAAAAACTCACTTGACAGAATATTCTTCTGGGTAAATAAATGAGACATCATCTTGTCGGATCTAAAGATCACTAAGTAGAGCTACTATTATTCCAACCAATCTGAGCGTTGGAAATTAAAGACTTCCATCCATCCATTAGCCGAACCGTTTATCCTGCTCTCACGGTGGTGGGGATGCTGGAGCCTATACCCAGCAGTCATTGGGGGACAGGCGGGGAGACACCCTGGACAGGCCATCACAGGGCCAATATTAAAGACTTATTATGCACAAACTTCTTGTATTCTCTGAAGTTAGCTTGCACATTCTAATGAGTGTGGATGCCATAAGAAACACACGCGCGCACACACACACACACATTGCATGATGTGTGTGCAGAAAGACTTAACCACTTCTGCTTCAGTAAACAGCTGATGAAAAAAAAACCCAACATTTTTTGATGACGCAGACTGAGAAAAACGAGAGTGGACATATTTCGCGCTTTGCACTGAAATCACACGTTTTCTCGCCATTGGAAATCAATTATACAAAAAGACAGTCAATGGAAGATGTTATCATGTGAAACGTATCGATCTCAAACCAACACCTGATTTTTTTTAAACGACAGCATAGACATGTGATGCTCTCCTACCCACCCTGCAGGACTTGTACACCACTAGAGTCTGGAAACAGGCGTGCAGAATCAGCACACAATCCCCAACACCCATGACACAGATTGTTTGAACTCCTACCCTCAGTATGACAAGCTCTACAGAGCAATGTGAACCAAAACCACCAGACAGAGGAACAGTTTTTTCCCACAGGCCATCTCTCTCATGAACACTTAACAGTACGGTGCAGGAATGGACACATATCATGTATGGTACGGCGCCACGGAAACACGGAAGAAACTGCGGCGGATTGTCAACCAGGCATCCAAAATCATAGGACACCCACTCCCCTCAACTGAACCTCTACATACTAACCGGACTGTAAAGCGAGCAAAGAAGATCACCTCCGACCCCTCACATCCTGCTCATCACTTCTTCCAGCTCCTTCCCTCAGGGAGGCGCTACAGGTCACTGTCCACTACGACTAAATGCTTCACAAACAGTTTTTTCCCCCCAAGCCATCAGGACTCTGAATCCCTCCCTATACTCCCCTCCTCACACACAATTGGCATAAATACCACCATTCACCTAATTGTCATGTGTGATATGTTCGTTTCTGTTATTGTGTAACTGTATTGTTCGTGACAGTATGTGGAGTGTCTGTTTATGTCCATGTATGTATTGTGCTGCAGAGTGTAAAGTGTACCAAAAACAAAATTCCACCGGCCTTGGTCGTGTGGCTGATAAAACAATCTAATCTAATCTAATAATACTTTGTAAACAGCCCCCTCGGGTCAACATGTCTCACTTTTCCAGGGTGCAGAACACCACTCAGGTCAGTCCTGCAGCCCTTTCTCCGCAGACATGAAAAGGTCAAAGGTGAAGAATCAGGAAGTGGTTCAGCAGGATGGGGGCAGGAAAACGAATCAGTCGTCATCGTCGGTTTTCTTCTTCTTGGTTTCGAAGTCGTCCTCCTAATCGTCCTCAGCTGCCCATTTCGTTCCTCACTCAACATCATCATCATCGTCGTCTTCATCCTCCTCATCACCTTCTCCATCATCTTTCTCGTCCACTTCCTCTTTATCCTCCTCGTCTATCCCTGGCTCGCCATTCTCCTCTCTCCCCTTCCCATTGGTGGTGGCATCTTTGCCATTTTCTTTCTCCTCTACCAGTTTCTTCTCTTTCAGGTCCTTGGCAGAGATCTAACCAGACTTGACTTTTGTGTCTGCCATTGTTTTGGATAAAATAAAGGACAGTTGAAATAAAAAAAAATTAAAAAAAGTCTCACCTACATATCTATGATGTGCACTACCTCTTTAAACCACATGTGCAATATAAATGTACAACTGTACATACACATCAGTGGCGGCTGCTGACCACATTTTTTGGTGAAGCAACCACCCAACCAAAAAAAGGGCAAACAAAAAAAAGGCGGAGTGGCAATCTCACTTTTTATCTCCTGAACATTCTCATCATGCCCCCTGAATGCTGCTCCTGACGACTCAATAATGACACCGAATCAATCAACCTCCTCAGAATGTCACGGTTTTTCCGGACCGCGTCGTTATGCTTTGCAAGTATCGATCCCCACATTGCCCGACAGACTTGACTGCACGGCTGCACTGACACGCTCCTGTGGTTTTTCATGAAGCTTAACAGAGCTGTCAACATGTCGTAGATCCTCAAATCCATCTCTTGCAAACTTTGATGGACGCCCATCTCCTGCTGCAGCACACTTACACATCACGCAAGGGCCAGCAATACAAGCGGTCTGTTAGCACACTCCCCGTTAGCCACTCCACCTTGTCACACCTAGAACACTTAAAACTCCGACTTACCGAGCCCACTCTCTGCACCAGCTTAATGGGGGGCTTTGGTCTCCCCCCTGTGCCTTCACTCCTAGTTTTTCCTCATAGGAGAAAGTGGGAAAAGATTCCCGTAGGATCCGGTCCACGATGTCTGCATCCATCGTAATTTGCAAAAATTGCGGAAGACAGGACAGGAGCTAGCTAAGCTAGCAGCTAGCTAACTAAGTTAGAACAACTTGGCCTGTAGTACAGGGCTACTACACGAGGTCAGGATCAAAAATGCAAATATAAAGATGAAGAATAAAGTTGAACAATACAGATCTGGACGGATTAATTGATCTACTCATATATTTTCGTAACGTGTGTGTGTGTGTGTGCGTGTTAGTTAGTGTGTGTGTGTGGTGTTAGTGTAGATAGCGGGACCGAAAACTAAAGCACTTATGATCCTAATTCTTTTTGGAGGTGGTAGGTATTGTCTCAGAGAGTAAGGGAAAAAAATCCCAGAAAATCAAAATTATGCATAATTATGCATAAATATGGAAAATATGCATTTTTCTAAAAATGGCTTAAAAAACCACTTTTCTCAGCATTTCAGATGATTCTGAGCATCTTTGATTTTTTTCACCTATATAAAAAAATTTCTGGGACTTAATTATGCAAAATATGCATTTTTCTAAAAATGGCTAAAAACCGCGTTTCTCGGCATTTCAGATGATTCTGAGCATTTGGGGGGAGGGAGTTGGAGTGGGGGGGGGGGCGGTTAGCCGGCAGGATGAAGAGGAGGGAGATTTAGACGGGTGGATAACCAAACCGCTACATTGTAGCGGGGTTCTTCTAGTATATTATAATATTTACAATAGAACCACCAAAAACTACTACAGTAATCACTAATGTATCCCAAGATAATCTCTAGCGCTGGGCCTCGTTTGGATTTTAATGATTCTGATTCCGATTCTGGTTCTTAACGATTCTCGATTCCGGTTCTTAACGATTCTCCACTCCGGTTCTTTGAGGGGCGGGGTCAAAGCAGGTCACGTGCTTCTTTCACAGAGGACATTTTTATTTTTTATTTTTAAAACTATACAAGCCATTCCGTTTTAAGAACGGATCACTCGTGTGGATGTCTCATTCTTATATTTACACTTACAACAACTTGTCTTCATACGTGAAGATGACGACATAACGACACAGTCGAACCCTGGTCCACAAGGACTACCAGGTGTTACATTAGAAACGGTTCTTGTCTGGGGCAGTGAGCACATCCGCCTTCTCGGGCTGTATACGCGAGCGTCCAGCACAGGGAAACACACATTTCAGTATCTGCACACAGTTCACATGTATACTGGTAGCGAATCCGGGGGACACCGCAACCACAGGAACTGCCGCGGCCGGGACGCGAACCCGTATCGCCCGCACCGCAGGAGGCATCGCTAACCGCTCGACTAAAGGGTCAGACCCGCCAGCCAGCGGCCAGCGAGTCTTCTTATCCACGCACGTTACAATACGTTGTTCGCCGTCCCGCTGTTGTTAATAAGACAAACGTTATGAACGTTCACCTACCCGCTGCGACGAGGCGCCGCTGGCTGTGTGCTCAGGGCGGCTGAATGAAGAGGACGCCGGGGCAGGAGACGGAGACCGGCGCAGCGCGTCCGACACGGCACACTGGTTCGTCTGTACACCGTGTGGCCGAAGGTGTGTGGCCCATGTTTGCTGTGCGTCCTCCCTTGTACCAAGTCATTTAGCCACAGGCGGCGCACTGCGCCCACCCTTCATTCACTTCCGCCCGCCGCTTGCGCTGGTTGGTCCACGATGGCGCACTTTTCACTTGCGGAGGCGGAAACTACGGAAGCTGCACGCCGCCACCGCGGGACACTGACTCTATAATTAGGGTAGAGGCTAGTCGATGCAGAGAACGGTCAACTGAGCATGCGCACGTACTCGTCGCTTCCGTTGTTTGGGTAGGTTAGGGTTAGGGCGGGGTTAGGGTTAAAGTTAGCTAATCAGACGCCGAGTAGGGGCGGGTCTTCCTAGAATCCTAGCGCCTGGATGCCACGCGGGGCGTGCGGAGGCGCGGTGGAGGCATTTCGCGCATGCTCAGTTGACTGTTCTCTACTCCGTTTCCGTCCTCTGAATCGATGGGGACTAGCCTCTACCAATAGTTTAGCGGCGTGATTTTTTTTTCGTACCCGTTTTCGGTGGCGTTGTTGTTGTTTTTCCCCCACCTGGATTCCGGGAAGACCCGCCCCTGCTCTATCTATGATTGGCTAACCCTAACCTTAACCAACCTAACCAACGGAAGCAACGAGTACTAGCCAATCAGAGGCAGAGTTCCCTGAAAACGGGTAGGAAAACAAATCACGCCCTTAGCGCGAGCGAAATGTATTTAGGAACCGATAGGCAGAATCGAAATGTGAATTTCTTAACGATTCCTTTGGGATCGGAATTTCGGAATGCCCAACCCTGCTACTCTCTTTCTCTTATCTTTCTTATCTTGTCTTTCACCGCGCTTCGAATACCAAACGGTACGACGACGATTGGAGAACAAGGATCGGAAAGGCTGAACTGGTGTTCTCTGATTAGTTAGACGGGTGTCAATCATTTTCAGGTCGAGGAAAGACTGGGTGAAGCACTGCTTCAATGGGCGGGCATTAAAACGCGTCATAAACCATAACTGTCCAATCAACAACGTGTAAGGTACTATTTCAACTTACATTGATTTATATTGGCGAAACAGAACACTGCCCTGTGTCATCTGAAGAGGGCGCTGTGGTGCACAATACCTACGACACATTTTTTTAATTCATAGAGGAATGACGTCATTCTAATGACACGTTGGCATCTAAAAAATATGTTTTATGTGATGTGTGTTACGTTTTTTGTTTTTTGGCAAAGCGCTGCTTCACCTGTTGTCTTCTAGAAACCTCCTCTGATACACATACAACTGCTGTACGCTCGTTGCAAATTATTCCTTTTATTGTTATAACATAAATAAATAAAATAGTATACAATTATAGAATAGATAAATATATAGTTTATATTTTAGTATATAAGTATATAATATATAAGCATAAGTTATAAATTATTCAGCCATCACAAAACTCTGTATAGTTGTGACATAGTTTGTGCATACATACTCTACTCCAGTATTCTCTGTATTATTCCATTCATTTCTTTTCTTTTTTGTTGCTTTTTTTTAGTGTTATATGTAGGTGCTAGAAGCTGCTGTAAACTGGAGTCACATTCCTCGTATGCATAAGCACACTTGGCCAATAAAAGTTGATTCTGACGTCAGTAATGCAGCCATAACCTCTGCAGACATTGCGTGTCTATATAATACTGTGTGCTTGCTGTTGTTGTGCTGTCTGTGGACTTGATGATACATGATGTTGGAAGAGATTGCATGGAGTCACCTGTCTCGTGTCAGTTTAGTTCCCATATATGGCAAGATAAACTCTGCTGGCTACGTCATGTTGTACTAGAGGCCTTACTGGTCCCGAATGAGAAGCAGCCTGAGATACCTAAAATACTAGAATAGCGTCAATTTTAACACACGTGTGGATAAAAGTTAAAAACTCATCTGTCACATCCACTGATAATAAAAATAACTTTATATATGCTACACTTTCCAAATCAGGTTTTGGAAAAGCGCTCCACTGGTAATGGAAAAACTGTAATAATGAACAATGTATCAATGGCTGAATGAAAAACATGTGTATAAATACCTAAACTATGTATCTGAGAGACATAGTCGAACCTGTAACCGTGCTCATCACTTTGTTAATCTATTTTAATGGGAAGTTTAGTCAGCATTACAGATCTGTAAATGGTCAGTTCACACTAATGAAAGGTTAAAACTGCTTTCTTTGAGCCCTGTGGTGGCCTGGCGGCCTGTCCAGGGTGCCTCCCCGCCTGCCGCCCAATGACTGCTGGGATAGGCTCCAGCATCCCCGCGACCCTGAGAGCAGGATAAGCGGTTTGGATAATGGATGGATGGATGGATGGATGGTTTCATTGAGTGCAGTGAAGTGCAGATGAAATCTTTTCTTTACATTCGTGTCACATTGACAGCTCGCCAGGAGCCACAACAGTTAGCAGGCAGCACAGTAATCAATGTAAGACAGGACGAGGTGTGACTTGGTAGCAGTAATAATGCATTCCCCGCATCTCCCCGATCTCATGTACGCCCACATCTGCTGCCGTGACCCCGGGCTCCCGTCCTTCACTCTCCAGCCACAGCAGCCTGGCGTCGGGGTCTTCATCAGAGAACTGGAGAAGAGAACCATCGCTTCGCAGCACCCTCAGACATTGCTTCAGCACTTGGCTGGCCTTTCCTTGCCCTTCCCTTGACCTCAACAAGGCATCTGTCGTACCCTTGTCCACGATAAGGTCCACGCTATTAGACCCAAAGTACCCACAGAGCTCGGTGCAATCCAGTTCCAAAACCTCGAGCTGGGAAGAAGGGTTTTGAGGTGCTGCGGCTTTGGCTCGGATACTCTCCTGCATCAGTTGCACTGCCACAGGGGAGATATCTGCACACGTTACCCGGACAGGGAAGGGAGAGTGCCTGTATATGGATGGTCCAAAGGCGGAGGTACCACAGCCCATATCCAGGACTCGGACCAAGGTGTCTGAACTGGACCTGGAGCGTAGAAACGGCATGATAAAATCCTGGACCGAGTTGAACCCAAAGAACCACTCGAAGTTCTCAAATTCGGGCATCCGGCTGCTGTTTTCGGTGTAGAATCGATCCCAGGTGGCTTTCTTGTCCATGTTTTCAATTAGTTCATCTAGGTGCAAAAAGTAAAAGTGTTGATGTGTAAGTGTTTACAAAATACCCCTCTCTCAAACTGATGGCCAAGACTTCATTTAAGGCTGCTATGTGGACAGGCTACCATTAGTGCGACGGTTGAGGTCTGCCCTTCACACTACGAGATCCCTAAACATATCTGTGTATGTGTGGGATTGCTAAATGACAGTGAACAGATAACAACACAAATTGTTGCTGTTTTTGTTGTATATTTGTGTCCTTTTCATTTCCATAGAAATGAGTGTGATTACCTTGTATAATAGTATTAGCAAAGCTTCATAGCACAGTATCATTGTATTAGTATATTAGCAGCATATTATGAGTACATTAGTAGAATAGTACATTAGTACAATATCATTAGTTTGTGTTGTCCACACATTCTGTATACTGCCCTTGTCTTCAGGGTCATTTATGACCCGATTTCATGAAACCTCTAAATTAAAGCAACTCAATTAATTAATTGTTCATTAATTTTAAACCACAAATCCATTTTGCACGTAGAAACAACCTGTCATCCATCACAAACTTTGTGATTATCTGGGTTTGCCCTCTTCACAGTGCAGAAAGACTGCATTTAGTCAGTGGACACCACTCTTTTTCGTTACACCACACCTGTCACACTTGTTTTCTTTACTAAAGTAGAGGTTTATTATTATTATTATTATTATTATTGTTATTATTACTTAAGGCACTGCATAGGTGTAAAAATTAACTTTTTTTGCAAGAGATAGCACTTGTAAAGCCTAAGAAAGTAGCAGAAATGTGCAGAAAGTAGTTTTGGTCTTAGTCCCCTAGTGGTGTGCAGCTGTCATGGAAATATGAACAAAAACAAGCGTTTCACTTTTCTAATGCTGGGGTGTCACTCTGGGGAGAGTCGTCACATTTCAGGTTGAAAAAAAAGATCATTATGGGCCATTTTTTTTGACCCGCACACAACAGACGGGTTAATTAATTAGCATATTTCGTTCATCTGAGTCAATCTGGCTGCTGCGCGTGAAGTTGTGCTCTGCCTCTTGCCTTGCAGCGGTCCTCGTTAGCAGATGCTAGCTAGCATCCGCCCTGCGTTACCAGGCTGACAGCGCCACCATGTTAGCGCCGCTCAGTTAAAGCGTTTTACTCAACAAAGGTCCAAACGTACTTGTGAGGGAGGAGTGACGTCTTGCCAACACCGTGCCAAACAGGGTCCCTAACCTCCTGCGCGACCCGGTTCGTGTGACGGAGAGCAACGTCATTTCTGCGTCGAGTTCGCTTGAACCGCAGCCTCCTTCCGCACATAACGCGCGTACGCTACTTCCGTGTTTGGCGGCTCCCTGCTGACCCCTGCTGGATCGTATCGGTTACTGCATCGCTTGCCCACCGCGGCGACTGCGCGCACTGCAAAGCGAGGTTCAAATCTTCTTCTTCTTCTTCTTCTTTATAGTCTATGGTTCAAATACGCGAACATCAAAATGGCACCAAATCCAGAGTGGCTTTTCAACACCGATTTCAGTGATTTTCCAAAAAGGGCGACATCTTTTTGCACCTTCAGTTTGACACCATGCCATTTACACTTACATCCTGCTGTTGCACCCCAGCACCTGAGAGGTGTAACGACCCACTTGTGCAATAATCCGCGTAACAGGATCTGTGAAATATTTACTGCCGTGCAATATTACCTGCCTCATGCCTCACGGTAACTCGTCTTACCACAGCCCACTCATAATAACACACCTATTGGGTTACATCTCTGCCCTGGCCCGTGCTTGAAGCTGCACTAACTCATTTGATTTTTTATGCTTTGACTTTGGTGCGTTCACATAAAGTATAAATACGCACACGGCAAGGCGAGTGTGAATGAAGAGAGCGTGAGGTTGTTTTCAAGACTAGATTCCTTGTACGTGACCACATTCGACCCACAAAACTCGACTCCGACTCTAAAACTGACTCATCTTAACGGTAAGTCGTCAAGGCCTCCATTTGCCATCACGGTATTCGTCTTGCGAGGACTACATAAAACAGGCAACTGACACACAAAATACGATGTAAATCCCTTTAATAAAACTCAATGAAACGCAGTGTAACAAAGGAAAAGAATCAAACAAAAGCAAGTAGATAACATTTACAACCACAAAAGAAAAAAAAAAACCTGTACAACTCTAAATGCTTGGAGTAACTTCTATTTTTCCAGAGACTCTCTTTTCAATTAACCATTCTGTGATGATTGGGGGAAAAACTTGGAGTGAGGGAGCGGGGCAGTGGGGGAGGTTATGTATTCTGATTTCTTTCCCCCCCCCTTGAATACAAGAGTGTAACCTTAGTACACAGATGTCTGCATCACCGGTGTGGCTGCTGATGCGTTTTTTTTTTTTTTTTTTTTACCCTAAAACTGCTGTCGCCTGCAGTGGGGTGGAGGCTGAGGTGGGGCCGTAGACACAGGGGTGGGGCCGTTATTTGTACAAGATGTCGTAGTGGCCGGGTCTGTAGAGGAGGAAGATGCGTGGCTCGCTGCCCTCGGGGAAGACATGGTGATTGATGGCTCCCCCCTCGCCTCTGTCCATGTACTCCACCAGGATGGACACGTTCAAAGCCTGGGCTAAAGCGATGATGTGGATGTGGTCACTCTCTTTTGACATGGGCTCCACCTCCTTGGGGGGGGAAACACAAGTAGGAGACAGCAACAGCACGTCAAGACAAGTCAATTTATCAAATGATGTGTGTTTCTAAACCGTTAAAGTGGACCAAAGAACAGTGCAATTTAAAAGAAATTTAATTTTTTTTAATAAAAGCAGACTCTTTTTTTTTCTTTCAAAAGAGTACAAAAAGCATTGAGTCAAGGAGGTTAAAAGGAGAAAGAGTTAAAGTGTGTTTTCAGGGAGGACATAAGTCAACACTATAGAGTGGCTTTGAAAGGGATGAGGAGGCTATTCAAGAATTTGGGGTCTGAAATTATAAAAGCGCAGTTAATGTGGCGCTTCACCCTGTACCGAGAGATCGCAAGGAGCCCTTAAAGCTGAGCATCTAAACCAAACCCAACAACCGGAGAACAGGCCGCCAAGTGCGATGCTCCTTCTGCCTCCAACCTTAGCAGCGAGGAAGGAGGCAGAACCGCAAAAGCAAAACCCAAGTGGGCTCTGGCACGGTGACGTAATCCAACCCTGGTGATGCAATGACACAGATTTGTTCATTTTTTATCATTGAATCATTCCTTACTTTCTCTCCATCTGTTTAAATTTTCTCCACAACAGTAGTTGTTCAATTATAAATCAAAAGTTAGAAAAGTAAATCAGTTATCAAGTGATCATGGCAAAATAGGTCAGCTTTTTAAGTCCATCTTCGTTGGTGTATGTGTGTCCTGTTCCTTTCAAAACAGGGTATCTTGTTACACAGCACTACCTGACTAGGAGGCTTCATTTACCACTGCGCCAGGAGGCAAATGTTCAACTTGCTCAACACTGGTGGCAGCGCGTGCTCTTGTGAGGCGGTAGCCATTGTGAACAACTTTACCGCTGCCACCAGGGCAGGCGAAAAAAGTCAACCACCATGCTGCTTTCATTTTATTTGGTGTTTATAGGGTCGTGAGCGGGTGAGGAAGTCTGAAATGTATCTAGACTACGCTCGGCCGAAGGTTGGTCCCTTAGTTGCATTTGAAGGACAACACCGAACTGTCCAAGAACGCTTTCTTTTTTTAATCGAAGCTTTTTTTTACACTACCGAGGCTGACTGAGTACAAGCGTACTCTGTCAGCAACACTCTAATTCCTGTGTTATAGCACATCTACTTCAGAGTGTCCCAGAACATCCCACTTTCGAACATTATCCTATGATCGGGTCTGTTTTATTAAGCTGGGGGCTGACTTGCCTTGTTTAACACTAGAACAAACAAGGCGGTCATTTTGACTGTTCTGGATTTTCAAAGTTTTGTAACTTTTGGGGGAGGGGGGAGCTACAGACCTGCCGCTCACTGAATGCTCCTAAAATTGCATGTATTTGCATTAAAAGGAGTTTGAGATCAATTGCACACAAAAAAGTTACGATAAGCTCTACCTAAAACGACCATGACAAAACGACCGCATGTAATTTGCGCGTGATCGTGAACATCCTGTCACTGTTTATGACGTGTGCTGGTCACGTCATTTCCTTCGGGAGGCTCGTTGCTCGGTCCTACAAACACACTAGCGTTCTCCGGTGCAGAGAAATAGTCTACACTTGATTTCTGATTATTTCCAAGATGTCTGGCTACAGCTGCCGTTACAGATGCACCATGACTACCACCGAGGCATTGCCGTATTTACAGGCGTTGGACTGCAGCCATCTTAAATTGTTTGAAAAACGGTATTATAATTGTTAAAATGTTAATTTTGGTTTCAGTCGTTTCCTAACAGACATACTAACACATATGCAATGCATTAATATCTTAATTGTGTATTTATCTTGACAGAATACAGAGCTTAAAAACTGGCAAACAATTTTGACCGCCCATGGTGGTTTTAGGTAGGAGTGAAATCCCGGTCATTCTGACATTAAAGGTATACTGACGCCAAGTTACACAGGGTGGGAAGAATGGTCATATGTACACTTTCATTACAGATGATTCCAGAGTCAAGGCACTAGAAACCTTTTGTTTACTGGCACAATAGGCAACCAGTAGGCTTCTGCCCAGATCTGCATTCCAACCGAATGATTTCCTGACACCTCAGTCCTAGCTTGAGCTCAGTTCAATATACACACTTCTAGCAAGAAACCCCATACACACCAACATATTTGGCCACATTATGACCAATCATTTACCGGTCACAAATCTTCAGCTGTGCAATTCTTTAGGTCCACAACCTACACTGAAGTGGAATAAATAGCCTACCTGCTGGCAGAACTCCTTGACCGAGCGTCCTCCTTCTATGAAGTGCTGGAAAAAGCTGTGCTCTCGCTGTAGGTAGCCTGAGGTGAGCAGCCGCAAGTACACAACCACGTAGTCTGACACGTTCTGGTCATTGAAGGAGCTCAGCAGCTCCTGGAGGCCCGGCTGCTTCTCACACAGTTCGATGAGGTCCATGAACTGAAGTGGAAAACATCACTGATATCACTGGACGTCTGCTGCTGGCTTTGGTTTTAATTTAACCACGACACAGTGCCCACTTGTACCGTCAACCCAAATACGTCCTGCGTTTTGGCAAATGACTATTCCTAGTAGATAGAATAACCAGTGAGAAAGAGTAAAATTCTAAAAACACTATTTTTGAGATAACATTGCACTATAACCAACACATAATGGATCTCATGCTGCATGACCATTATCAAATTACACAAAGCTTTCAAATTAGTGTTCCTGGAAACCTTTGCAGCAGCAATGAAAGAGGAAAAATGATTTAGTTTTTATTTATAAAAATAAGACCATGGGTAGCATTTCTCAATGTTTGCCAACCCACAAGACACACGGAAAAAGAAACACTAGAAATGCTAATTTTGGCTAATTTTTCTAACTGATAGTCTATCAAAATGAATCAATAATTAACCCTAAGCCAAAAAGTTGTAAATCCACTATGAACAAATAAAAGTCTATGAACCATCTGAAAATACCAATTAGTGATATTTTCTTTTCAATTACAGAGGCTATATTAGAATATGGACTGTCAACAAAGATTAGGACATAAGAATTCCCTTTCTGGCACAGAAGTTTAAGTAAATGTAACAGCAAAAAAAATGCTGTAACAAAAAAGAAATAAAAAAAGTGACCACTTATTCAAGTACGCTTATATAAAACGGGCAATCAGTATTGGCTGAACAGTTTTAAAAAGGCACACGTTAAGCAACTAAGCAGGCCATTTCCACATCTTAAAAACGTACAATGTTGTCGCTTCATTCTCAGCCACTGACAATGGAGGCTCTCGGAGAATGGCTATCATGTGCGTACAGCACTCTCGTGTTGGATTTAAGATATAACTGACTAGAGTTCTGACCCAGTTTTATTTGAAATTACCCATATAAATAATAGGATTAATCGGTTAAAATTCTTTGTGCCAGTTAATTCCCCACAATTCCACTGCAGCGGGGCCAATGAAGAGCTTTGCTGCTATATCTGTGCAAGTGGAAACAGTCAAACCTTGTTCACCAGGCAGGAAACTCACGGTATTGTGGAAGTCCTCAATGGTAAACTCAGTGAAACCCTCGTTGACCAGGTCCAGTTTGCTTTTAGCTGCTACAGCTTTGAACCTGAGAATACATTTGAAACGTGAGGTCGGTATGCACACAGCAGGGTTTTTCCTACATAAGAGAATTAGGAGGCCGCCGCCTCCGTTAAATTCTATCCTGCCTCCAGCTCGCAACGAGTGTCTTAATGAAAAACACTGTTTTCTAACGAGCGCTGCAGTCGGTGGATTTATCATTTTTAACTGCAATTGTGGCATTACGCTGTCGCCAATGTGGTGACGCTGTATTGTAATCAGCACAGTGCAAAGGCGCTGCCAAAACTGCCAAAGAGGCAGGCCTGGATTCGCCTTGTCATGAAAGTGGCGAGGCATCTCCTTTGAGACTGCCGGCCGGAGAGATGCAGTTGGCGAACGCATGCAGTACGAGGGTGGTGTTTGAACTAAAATAGGGATAGACTGGCCACTAAATTGGGAGAAAAAGGGAAAAATCAGAAATAAATTTAAGGAAAAAAAAAACTGCCAAAGAGGAAAAAAGCTGCAATTTTCCAAAAGTTTCCAGTTGTGAAAAGTGTAAATTAAAGCAAAGGCTTTTATGTTATATTCATGTTCAACTACACTGCAGGAGGGCCCATGTGAACTTTAAATGAAAACAATAGCTTATATTTGATTTAATTTTAAACAACTTTGCTGTTAAGTGAGTAAATTAACACATGAGCATTTGTTGTATTTAATTTAACATTGAACAGGGCACCTTCATTTTTAAAAAACATAGAATACGCTTTAATATGATAATTGTCATTTTCCTCAATCATAAAATTATTAGAACTCCTAAAATATGTTGCTTTTAAAAGAAAGTGTTTGCTTGAGCCAGTTGAAGGCACGGTACACATGCACGTGTGTGTGCAAGATAAGGATGGTACCACATTCGCCTTGATTTGAGCCAGGAAAAACCCTGCACAGTACCCAGACAAGTGTCTTCAAATGTCAATCCTCCTCAGGGATAACAAAAGGCCAAGTAAGACAGAATGCACAACTTGTATATATATATATATAAAAAAGTTCATGACAACATGATCAAAACAAACCATATCAAGACCACAGCGTTTCAATCACAGGAAATCCCTGAATATTATGCATTTTCATTCAAGTAGTTTGTTGTCAAGTAATTATTTCCTTAAATGAATGTCAAATTTGAGCAAAAAATGTGTAAGTAGACAGAAAAAGACATTGCATTGATCAAGATCAAGACAAGACTGAATAAAAAATAAATAAATAAAATGCCAGACTTTAGAAAAGTAAAAGACCATATTAACATCGATCAGGGGCCAGTCCTGAGAGACTGACCGCCACTACAGAAGACCTGACAGAGAACATCAATCTCACCTTTTAAGTTCTTTGCTGTCATCCAGGAGAGACTCAAGATGTGAGAAGCCAAAGGCTCTGTAGAAACAGTTCCCATCTGGCCGTGTCTTACGAATGTAGGAGTATTTTTTATGTAGGTCCTGATCAACACAAAGTAAAATATGCAGAGAATGTGACCGGGGGAAAAAAGGGAAACCTGTCAATATTACCTACAGTTAGATAAACAAACTACATTGTTTGCAGCTTTCAGAGATATGGAACCAATACACTAAATTGACCTGCAAGATAGCGACAATAACTTAACTGAATATTTTTCTTCAATTTTGTAAATTTGATATCTTGAGAAATGTGCACAAGGCTTTTACAGTCATTTCTGTTTTTACACAAGATTTTGTAAAAACATTTTAAAAAATTGGTTACTTGAGTGGATATTTGTCAAGCTTTCTATATTCACTGAGCTTTGAATAGCTTTGCCATTTATCTACTGCATAGCCTATAATCGGGGTGTGTTCATGCCACTATCTAAATCGGTATCTGAAACTGGCGATGTCATCAAAACACATCCTCTCCATTCCTGTGATGTCAACTCCATCAGAGAAGACTTTCACAAGAACTAGTTACGTTGACAAGAAATCAAGGAATGAGTTAGTGCCAAAACATGAGAATCCTACTCTTGTGGCACATAACCAAAAGAGATTTGGGATCTAAATCAAACATGTTATATTGGCCTAATCTCCATTAGGCATCTGCACTGCAAACTGCATACGAAATGTGAGGTCGGTAAGCACACAGCGTCAAAGTGTCTTCGAATTTTCTAACCTGCTTAGGGATAACAAAAGGCTAAGTGCAACTGATACAAAAGAAAGGACTTGTATAAAAAAAAAAATCACTGCAACATGATCAAAACAAACCATGTCAAGACCACAGCATGACACTCACAGGAAGTCCCTGAATATTATGCATTTTAATTCAAATAGTTTCTTGTCAAATGATTATTTTCTTAAATGAATGTCAATTTTTTGCAAAAAATAAAATAAAAAATGAAAAACAAGTACAAAGAAAGACATGGCAGTGATCAAGATCAAGAAGACACTGAATTTAAATAAATAAATGACATGCCAGACTGGGGGAAAAAAAAAAGTCCATATACACATTGATCTAGGACCAGTCCTGAGAGACTGGTCTCCACTACAGAAGACCTGGTAGAGATCATCACTCTCACTTTTAGATAAACAAATAATGCCCTAATCTCAAAATGAAAAGCAATGTTAGGAGCTCTTGTGATACCAGGTCGTTCTAAAGCAACTTAAACTTTCCAATTTCATCCAACTGAGGGATTATTTATTGTGGAAACATTTTCAACACATGAGAATGAAGAATTTACTGTGCCTCCCTATTTTTAACAATGGTTTCGACTGACCTCAATCTTGAGCTGATAAATGGTGTCATCCTCCGCATACTCTTTCTGCAGCACTGATAGGTCCTGTCTTTCCGAAACTAAAGGGTTGCTGGTAGCAATCTGGACAGGCACACAAACACGTGCAAAAAATAAATATTAAAGGTGTTACACGATTATATGAACTTCATCAACAAAATCAGCTAAAATAAAAGTTGCCATCGACGCTATATTGTCATTCCTCACCTCTTGTTGAATTCTGTCCTGTTGAGCAATAATGGCCTCATCATATGCAAGGCAGTTCACTCCTGCTACAGGAAAAAGTAAAAAAGAAAGTACACTGGAAAAGAAATCTAATATTTTTTATCTCCGGGTCTCTGGAGTATATATTTAAATGGGACATTGATTGACCACATTTGTGATAAAGTTATAGGGATTTCCACCATTTGTTAATATTTTAGATGCTATAAATGCCTTGTAATGGCAATATTTACTACCTGCAACAATATCATCAGAAATTGCAATCTTAACCCTAAAATTTATATACCGTGTAGTCAAATTATTACAGCACTCAACGATGCCACATTTTAACTCCCAATAATTGAACAGGAGTCCACCTTAACTGTGATTAGGGATTAACTAACTCTTCTATTGCACCAATGTAATTCTGACACTGTCTTCACATTCAAACATTTACAATTTTCTTCAAATAACTATAGACTAAGGCTGCCCTTATCTAAACGTCAAATGATGGTGCGTGCCATCTTTGAGAGATGGCATTATCACTGATGGCCCGATTTGCAATAGAAAATAAGAATATTTGGCTAGATCGTTATCTAAAAATGAGTTGTGAGAAGGAAATGGCATTAGCTGCCTTCTAATAAATGTTAACTATGTGCTCATGCGCTGTTAGAAACTGGCTAGTAAGCCAGTTACTCGTACAAATCTTTTCTCACAATGCATGCACGTTTGTTTCCTGTCCACTTAAACTGTTATCAGATGACACCTGCAAAAGTCAATGTATCTAGGTCCAGGTATGGGTAACAATCAAATGTCACTGTTTATCTTCTTTCAGCTGTGTTGTATCAGGATGAAATTCTGATATTGTTATATCGTGATCAATTCATGGTAAATGAGAAAGTTACCCACAATTTCTCACAATATGATGTATCAAATATGTTAAGAGACTATTATCTGAAATTTGATTACAATGTTACAATTGACGAAAAATGTCAATGTGATGAAGTTCGGACGGATTCTGTAAAATGGTGTGTTCGCGTATGGAAGCCGATATATCGCGATAGATGTCGTTCTCGTGTTAAAAGTCTTATTTAGCGCGATTTCCCGTATCAACTAGCGCTTCAGATCACCGACCGAACCCGCAGCCGACTCCAAACCAAAACCGACACTATGCCAACAAGTTGGCTTTGAATGCAAACGAGGTGTCAACCCTTAAATAAACCCTTTTTCTGTTACCAAATCTAAACGCTTCCAGCCTGTGCGGGGGCACGCGGAGACGAACGGGAAACGCGGAGCCGGGGCTGGTGTTGTGCCGATATGTGCCACCTATTTAGAGGTGCCACTGAGCGGTTCTGCGCATGGCTAGGGGAGGTTAGGGTTAGACTTCGCGCTACGGTTGCGTTTTTCAACGAGGCAGCACAAATCGTCGGAACACCGGCTCCGAAAGCGGGACGCCGCGGTAGCGCCCCGAGTCACCGGCCGAACCGACAAAAGGACATCCCGAACGTCAACGGCCGTGGACGTTCACGTTCTTTGTTTTACGTCGGTTGGCTTCGTGGCCTCTTGCTCCCCCCCCCCTCCTCCTCCTCGTCGCTGTAAAGGGGGGCTTCGGTTTATAAACAAGAGCGGAGGCCGTCACAACGCTGACATGCCGAGCCGGTGACTCCGGCTTTGTCTTGCGAGAACGACGCCGGTGTCAGCGGTTTAACTGTCGCCGGTGTCAAGGTTTCCCTCACCCTCCATCTCTCCCTGCGACGATTCTTGTTGCTCCTCCGCCATCTTAGTTGTACAATACCATTTCCGCCTTCGTTCTGACCTCTTGTCAAGAGTTTCCGGGTTACGTTAACGCCACTCCCCCCCCCCCCCCATCTTTTCATTTAAAGGCGGTTGGCGTCCAACTTTATGGCTCATTACCGCCACCGTCTGCTCCGGAGTACGGATCGGATTAAAAAATGTAAAAAAAATTTTTTTAAAAAGTCACAGAAAGTTGAAGCAGTTCATCAGCACAGAAACGTGTCATCACTCATCTAAGTCAGTGTTTCTGAACCGGGGGTCCGCGGACCCCTAGTGGTCCGTGGTGTAATTGCAAGGGGTCCGTGAAAATAAAATATCGTTAAAAAAGAGATCCTATGACATTTATAGAAATAGGATTATTTTGCTCAAATGTGACTGAGACCTTTATCTACCTAAACTATAAAGGCTAACAGGACTTTTTTCTCTAATTACATCTGTTTCACAAGTGTAATCTATTGTATTTTAATAAGAGATCTCGCTCCCGTTTGCATTGTTAAAAGTTACTGCATAAAAATTCTGTTGTTACATATATCTGAAAGTTACTGAATACATATTCTGTTTTGTTACATATATCTGAAAGTTACTGCATAAGAATTCTGTTTTGTTAACTAAATCTAAGTTACAACTGAAAGCTCTTATTTTTACCCCAAAGAGTGAATAAATGCTATAATGCGATTTAAAATGCAGTTTCTACTGTTTCTACAAATTGCAACCCCCCTCCCCCAAGATCAGGTGGAGGGGTCCTCAGGGTAGATCAAAAATACGCAGGGGGTCCAGGACCCCAAAAAGGTTGAGAACCACTGATCTAAGTGACCTCTTCAGTCTCGGCTGACTGCAGGTGTCCCCACCCTTAGAAACAACACAGTGGCATAACGACCGAAACCAACGACCAGTTTCACCAGTGTGCCAACTTTGGGTCGAACCGTGGCTTTCAAGGGGGGGGGGCTCGCTTTTTTTTTTTTACAAGGGGGCGCTTGCGCGTGCCTCAGGGAAAGGGCTGACGGTGGCTCTTGCTGCAAAGAAACGTGTATAGTAGCTGGAGCATGTAGGCCTCCTGGCTTTGTGTATCTGACGTACAGGGAATGTGAAGGTACGTCACCCGCGTCGTATGTTGCGACGAGGGCGCCTTCTTGTTAGGGATGCGCTCTGTTAAGGCATGTAAAAAATGTAAACAAGAGCCTTAACAACGCAATCTATTTTGACCCGTGTAACGTGGCCTTGGCTTTGTTGTCTGGTAGAGGCTAGTTCCAGTCGATGCAGAGAACGGTCAACTGAGCATGCGCAAGTACTCGTCGCCTCCGTTGTTTGGGTAGGTTAAGGTTAGGGTTAGGGCGGGGTTAGGGTTAAAGTTAGCTAATCAGACGCCGAGTAGGGGCGGGTCTTCCTAGAATCCTAGCGCCTGGATGCCACGCGGGGCGTGCGGAGGCGTGGCAGAGGCATTTCGCGCATGCTCAGTTGACCGTTCTCTACTCCGTTTCCGTTCTCTGCATCGATGGGAGCTAGCCTCTACCCACCCCCCACCCCCCATGTAGTTCCGTATCGTCTGGATGAGGCGAACCGTGAATCCAACAACAGCAACATTCATTCGTTCATCTTCAGCAACATAATATACTGTAACGTGCATGGATAAGAAGACACGCGGGCCGCCGGCTGGCGGCTCTGACCCGTTAGTCGAGCGGTTAGCGAGGTCGCCTGCGGTGCGGGCGATACGGGTTCGCGTCCCGGCCGCGGCACTTCCTGTGGTTGCGTTGTCCCCCGAATTCGCTACAGTACCCTAATCAGTTAATGACCCGCATCAAACCTCCACACGGGTATCAGAGCCAAACGTCACAGCATGCAACAATTCGGCCGACTAAAGCAGGGCACAGTACACTCTGCATAGTTTCTCGGCACTAGTGAGACACGGATGGGTCAAATAGCATACCAGCCTACAAACACACAAATGTAGGAGCATTAAATCAGAAACAGCCTGCCACAGCCTGCCTACAGGGGATTGAGTCCTCATCAGCAGCTGTTGAAGTTGCCCATCACACAATTAAAACATCAAATGCGAGGGTCGCGTATCAACAAACCTGTCTATCACACACACACACATTAATAATGGCGATTCGGTGCGCAGACTGAGTGGGACTAAGATAATCTGTTTTGGGGTTTTGTTTTGTTTTTGTTTTTTTTCCAGAAAGTTTTTTTCCCTGATAGCGCCGCCACGCTTCTAGTGGCGATGGCAAGAATTGCATGCACGCCGGTATCTTTTATTAAAAGTGAATTATAGCGATCCCGCCCTGTGATGGCCCGGCGGCCTGTCCAGGGTGTCTCCCCGCCTGCCGCCCAGTGACTGCTGGGACGGGCTCCAGCATCCCCGCCACCCTGAGAGCAGGATAAGGTGATGGATGGATGGAATTAGCGATCCTCATGGATGAATCATGCATCAATAATAGCCTGATTTTACGCATGACCCATGATGACGAAGACACAGAAAAATAGAAATCTACTCGTATATTTTCGTAATGTGTGTGTGTGTGTGGTGTTAGTGTGTGTGTTAGTTAGTGTAGATAGTGGGACCGAAAACTAAAGCACTTATGATCCTAATTCTTTCTGGAGGTGGTAGGTATTGTCTCAGAGAGTAAGGGGAGAAATCCCAGAAAATTAAAATTATGCACAATTATGCATAAATATGTAAAATATGCATTTTTCTAAAAATGGCTAAAAACCACTTTTCTCAGCATTTCAGATGATTCTGAGCATCTTTGATTTTTTCACCTATATAAAAAAAATTTCTGGGACTTGGAAATGTTTTGGCATTATGCAAAATATATGCATTTTTGCAAAAATGCACTTATGATCCTAATTTTTTTTTGGAGGTGGCAGGTATTGTTCCAGAGAGGACCAGAAAAATGGCAGAAAATTAAAATAATTATAATAATTATGCATAATTATGCAAAATATGCATGTTCTAAAAATGGCTAAAAACCACTTTTCTCGGCATTTCAGATGATTCTGAGCATTTGGAGGGAGGGAGTTGGAGTGGGGGGGTGGGGGGGTTTAGGGGCAGGGGGAGGCGGTTAGCTGGCAGGATGAAGAGGAGGGAGATTTAGACGGGTGGAGAACCAAACCGCTACATTGTAGCGGGGTTCTTCTAGTACATAGCATATTGTCAAAATATTTTAGAGATCTCCCCCTCCAAAAAAATCACAAATCGTGTTTTCAGGGGAGCTCATGTCTTATTAAGGAGAGCCAAGCTCCCGCTGTCCTTATTTCAAAAAAACAACCTATCCATCTCTGCACGTTTTACATCATCTATGCTTAATACTCTGAACCAACAAACACCAGATTTGTCTCTCTTCACAATCTAATCCTAAAAAAATATTCCTGTCTCCCTTAAAAAAGTGAACAACACCCTACTTATGTGTAAACATACTTTATGTGGCACGATTCCTGCCTGGGGTGGGGTTGATATAGTGGAGTTTGCATGTCCTCCCCAGGCCTTTTGGTGTGCAGTAGCTATCTGTGTGCACTCTGCATGTCCTCCCCATGCCCAGGTGGGTTATTTCCCAATTAGGGGCCTTTCTTTGTGGAGGTTGCATGTTCTCCCCATGCCCAGGTGGGTTATCTCCTAATTAGGGGCCTTTCCGTGTGGAGGTTGCATGTTCTCCCCATGCCCAGGTGGGTAATCTCCCAATTAGGGGCCTTTCCGTGTGGAGGTTGCATGTTCTCCCCATGCCCAGGTGGGTAATCTCCCAATTAGGGGCCTTTCTGTGTGGAGGTTGCATGTCCTCCCCATGCCCAGGTGGGTTATCTCCCAATTAGGGGCCTTTCTGTGTGGAGGTTGCATGTTCTCCCCATGCCCAGGTGGGTTATCTCCCAATTAGGGGCCTTTCTGTGTGGAGGTTGCATGTTCTCCCCGTGTTCACATGGGTTTCCTCTAAACATCAACATGCATAACATGCAGGACGCTCTCCTGTCCTGTCCCTGACCACGACATGGACGTCCATCTGGAATTGGTCCCCAAGATGCTGAAGGAAAGGGCTGCCCACTGCTCCTGGCTGCCTCTGAAGGAAGGACTGCGAGGATGGGGAAAGACAGAAGGAACATTTCTTCAGCCACCACTCCCTCTCCCTCTCCCTGTGTGTGTGTGTGTGTGGGTGTGTTCAAAGTGTAGCTGTAAGACAAATAAAGACTCTTCTCTTACTTCACCCATATTCAACAACCTTTTTAATGAATATTCCTGCACCCCAAATTCCCTCAGCTCCGCCCTCACCCCCTCGCCGTATGCCTCATATTACCTGCAAACCATGGTAACATGTTCAGCGGATGACTCCTCTTGACATTCCTCACACAAACCTGACTGATGTGTCCCTGTTATTTTCAGCCCACAGCATCCCAGCCTTAGTCTCGTACGATCCGTTCTCTCTCCTCTTTCACTTACTGTTTTATTTACGTTGATACTTGTTTGGATCTGATGTAGTAAATGTCTCCCCTTCGCCTCTCCATCCCACCTGTCTTGCCACACTATATTTGCATCACCCCAAATGATGCACTTAGCAGTTTGTGATCATTCCGGCTTTCCCTAAATAAAAAGGATGACGACCCTTGGTCTCTCCTTTTTTCTGAAATTGGCCCCCCCCTTTTCTCCCCAACTGTACTTGCCCAATCACCCCCACTCTTCCGAGCCGTCCCCGGCCCTGCTCCACCCCCTCTGCCGATCCGGGGAGGGCTGCAGACTACCACATGCCTCCTCTGACACACTTGGAGTCGCCGGCCGCTTCTTTTCACCTGACAGTGAGGGGTTTCACCAGGAGGAGCCACCCCCCCCCCCAGTTCCCCCTCCTCACCGAACGGCCAGAGGAGGCGCTAGTGCAACGACCAGGACACATACCCACATCCGGCTTCACACCTGCAGACACGGCCAATTGTGTCTGTAGTGACGCCCCGCCAAGCCGGAGGTAACACGGGGTGGGGGTGGTGGGGGGGTGGGTCTCTTTTTCTGACAGAGAAAACAGTAGCCTGCTTTTCCTTACGAAACTGTAAATGGTTCACATCAGAAAAACCTGGAAATGTATTTAAAACAAGCATTCAAACTCAACACCAAAAGGTTATTTCATTAAAAAGAAGAAGAAGAAGAAAAAAAAACAAATAACAAAAAAAACAAAAACAAACAGGGCAGATGTTCAATCTTCTAAAATCATGCCAGAATGCAAAGTCTGTGATGATTTAGTTCTTTGGTTGCCTTGACTGGACCTACGGACCTCCCAGCAGTTCGCACCACGGACACATTCTGCACGTGCATGTTACTCTCTCACGTGTCGTGGATCTATTGTCCTGAGTATAGATACAAACGTGTTACAAAGTTACAAAGCGTCGCAAAGTAAAGGCATGCACGTGCTTACCGATGGCGAGCTGGGCGCGAGATGCATGAATACTGCGTCGCGATACACCTTTCAAAAAACAACCACACTTCATTGTTGGGTATAAAACAAAGCTTTTACATATTTGGCACACGACATTACCCTGTCAGGGCACTGACATCATTCACCCATAGGCCAAGAAATAAAAATAAAAAATACATATCTGTAGTGTTGTAACATTATCAAAAATCTGCTACATTTCATGTAATATACGTCTCCCCCCCCTTTCCCCCCCAATTGTATCCAGCCAATTACCCCACTCTTCCGAGCCGTCCCGGTCACTGCTCCACCCCCCTCTGCCGATCCGGGGAGGGCTGCAGACTACCACGTGCCTCCTCCCATACATGTGGAGTCGCCAGCCGCTTCTTGTCACCTGACAGTGAGGAGTTTCACCAGGGGGGACGTAGCGCGTGGGAAGATCACGCTATTCCCCCTGAACAGGCGCCCTGACTGACCAGAGGAGGCGCTAGTGCAGCGACCGGGACACACACCCACATCCGGCTTCCCACCCGCAGACACGGCCAATTGTGTCTGTAGGGACGCCCGACCAAGCCGGAGGTAACACGGGGATTCGAACTGGCGATCCCCGTGTTAGTAGGTAATGGACTAGACTGCCACGCCACCCTTATGAAATGGATTTTTTTTTTCTTTTAACCATTTTTATTGGTTTTCACAACACATTTCATATATTCTCCATTCCTGATTGTTGTTTAAGGTACAGTTGACACAAGGCGGTCAATAACAACTGGAGCGGTTGCAACCTGAACGAGAGGCCCATCTTCCTGGGACAGTCCTGGTTACTCTTGATAGCGAGAGAAGAGAACGCCTGCAGAACACAAGCAGCCTCCTCCATGGTAGGGCACGAACACACACATCAGTTTGGGGAAACAGGGGAAGGGTTAAGATTTCAACCCCATTCTGTCTACTGGGTAGTAATAACGTCAGAATGAAGTAAAAAATATATATATATATCTTGAGGTAAGGTTCTTACAGCGTAGCCATTGTCCATACATCTTGTTGTGTTGGGATCCTTGGGACCCCTACCACTGAGGGAGTTAAGGGGATCAAAATGGGAGGGTTAAGATGACACACCTTTCTTTCTTGAGGCACCCTTCCACAGCTCCTCCATCAAGTGCTGGAATGTAGCAGGTGCACCTTGTAAGCTAAATGGCATCAATGAGAACTGGATCAATCTAATGGGTGTGTGAATAACCCCAACAGACTTACTTTCCTCAAACACTGGCGCCTGCCAGACCCCCCCCCCCCCGGGCACAGATCGGGGATAGAAGGGAACCTAATACAGTCAATTGCGTCTAACAAGTTGCCCATTCTCGACATTGGCCATGCATCAAACGTATTAACAGCGTATAATTTTTTGATGCTGTGTCCAATGTGTTCACCCAGGGGCCAAATCAAGCAACCCTTCCAAGGATACAAGGCCTCCAGTGCCTCTTGGTGGTGCGTAGATAAGTGTGACATCTATACCTTGTCTCCAGTCTCTTTTACTGTATGGAAAAATACTGCACTTCCTCTTCCTCCTCCACGCAGTCTCCAACAAAACACCAGGAGACTCTTTCACCAAGTCAACATGAAAGACACCATCTAAGTCCACACCTAGACGAAAGGGATTCAAGTCCAAGGAATTCTTTTGCAAGATTAACCTCAAGGCTTCGTTGAATCCATCAACCGGTCTGGCAGTTGAGAGGTTTGGCATAGTCATGAGGTATTCTGTAACCTCGCCTGTTTAGGGTTGTAAACTGATATCTGGATATATCTTGCAAATGTACGTACCAGCCAACATATTCACCCCTTGAGCTATCACACTCATGGGATGAGAGACCTTGTCTCAATGTTCCGGTTAATCTGCTTCTTCTCCGTAATAGCAACCGAGACCACATACATGGAGGGCCCTGCCTTTGTCAGGGACACTGGCTAGCAGAAATAGATTCAAAGGTTACTGAAACATTTTTGCTGTCCTCATCCTCGGGGTACCTGTGCATCCCATTTACCACCTAGGAACACGGGATGGCTGTCACCTCCTGGAATGCTCCTCCATTTCCAAGTCCCCAACAAGAGCCGCTGCCGGGACGGTCGCAGCTGTGAAGTCTGGCACTCTCTGCAAGGCATCGCCTGGAGGCTCTGACGGTAAACTGTTGCTGGCACAGGGACTGAATTCTTTGCATGTTCCACCCTGTCCCTCATGAGCTCTTCTCGACATTGGGTGAATCCGCCATCACCCAAACTATTGCCACTCTGGGCTGGTTGCTTCATCGTCTTGTTTATTTATTTCCTTTAATTTCGGAGACTGTGTGAACTCGAACTTTTGCGCAGCATTATCGGATAGCTCAAGAGTACTTTCCTCGATGCAATCTGGAACTGGAACTCCTTCCGTATTTCTTTCACTTTTGGTACCCAAGTTGTCAGGACATATTCCTCGGCCTATGCGAACTGTCTCTAGGACACCGGTTCCCACCACTGCCACCAAAATGTGCCACTGTACCCGGCCCAGGGCCATAAAGGAATATGCACAGACCAGAAATACTTGTAGAGCTCATGCCTTGGGACATTTACTGGGGAAAACTGCAGCCAGAAACGCAGAACAAGAAAAAGACAACAACAACAAACAAAACTCATCACTGGGCTTGAGCGATCATCTGTATACCCTTAAACACTTGATGTAAGCTTCCCCGACGTGGTGACGCTGCATAAATAGGACAAGGAAATTCAAACGAGCCCCTTTCACCTGGCAGAGGTCAAGACGCAAAAACGTTACGTTCTCTTTGACCAAGGAGTTCCCCCTTAGAAATGTTAGATTAATTATATATTTACATAAAGTTATATCCGACACACAGTTTCACAGTGTACTGCACAATTGAGACTCATTCGTTTACTGTAAGATCCGCTAAGAACATCTTAGCCGGTTGAGCCACCCAACGTCATGAGCACGTAATGAAAAGCATTACATAAACGGTACATTTACATTTACAACGGGGCGAATATTTTCAAACGTGCTGTGGCGTTCGTGCCACCGTAGGTTCCTGTGCTAGCGCAGCCGAGTGATGGAGTATCATTCAAAAGACGCTTCCTCAGTCTTTAGGTGAATTCATTTGCATATGATACATATTCCCCCGGGAGGTTCCCCCAGGCGGAGCTGGAGGACGTTGCTGGGGAGAGGGACGTCTGGAGTGCCCTACTTAGCTTGCTGCCACCGCGACCCGACCCCCCGGAGAAGCGGCTGATGAGGAGATGAGATGAGATTATACATATTTACAGTGGACTATCTCTGCGTAGCTCCTCACTGTCCTTGTTTGGCTCAAATAAGAGTCTCTGTCTTATCCAAAACAGCGTCAGTGCTTCAGACGAAGGCAACGTGAGGAGGCGGACGAGCAGCGGTGCAATACGAAGGTCAACATCTGCTTGGACGTTGCGGTTGTACTGAGCGATGTCCTGTGTAACTCGCAGGATTCAGAAGCCAGAACAAACCCCAACCTTGTTTTGCATTCTTATCCGAGTTCTGCATCCCCTCCGGTGCTGGAAGTCGTCCAGGTCTTCTTTACCAACAGCTCGTCAAACTATCTGGGCCTTGTGGATGAGGGAGGCGTGGGGACTAGTAGACATGGGGTTAGGATGGGGTTTGGGCCTCAGCGTGCCGTTCGTCTGCTGATAGTGGGAGCCTTGGGCGTCAGACACTTGAGAGCTGTTGGTCTCGCTGTCCTGGTCGTCGTGTCGCCCCTGGCTCGCGGGGGTCGTCAGACCGCCGAGGCCTTCATCCTCTTCGTCCTCCTCATCCGTGACTGCTGGGTAGCCGCAGTTCATCGGCGAGTGCTGCTGATTCCGCCCGGCGTTCACCACCAGCGCGCCACCCTCTGTCGGGATAATCGAGCTGCCGTTTAAGGACCTCAGAAGCTCGGTGGACGGTATCAGCGGGAAGGGAGTTGGTAGGAGAGGAGGGTGAAGTCGATTTTCCTGCTGAAGAGTCACACGGAAAAGAAAATTACAAATTGCACGTCATCAGGTCATCGGGTAAGTATGCTGCTTGATGCCGACGCAGTGAAAAGGTGTTTATGTCGAGTTCAAGCTTTGACATGCCTCTGAACCCACGATGGCATGTACACACACACACACACACACACACACACACACACACACACACACACAAATACAGGAACGTACCAGAGACATGGTGCTATTTCTCACGTATGATTCCACTCGCAGACGACTTTCCTCATCTCTGTCTATCGTCCTCTCTCTCCCCCTGCGCGAGCTGTTGTGCAGCAAAGGTCGGCCCAGGTAGTCAAGCCCCCCTGCTCCCCCTCCACCTCCCCCCCGTCCACCCGACAGAGTAGAGCGGCTGTCTCGGCTGCGAGCCTGCTCCTGTCAGCAGAGGAACAAAGCCCAAGCAGAAACGATTAATACAAACATACATTAGACTTTCTCCTCCGCGCACCGCCCAGGCCGGTTTCCAAAAAGGAAAAATAAACATTATACCAGGCGATTCCACCAAGTCATCTACTCCTTACCTGGTCGATGCTGTGCGAAATTTGTGCTACAGGGTAGAGCAGGATGTAGCTGGCATGAAAACCTACTCTACATACAAATGCATATAATTTAGGTGTAGCCACACAAGCATGCGCTGTACCCTTCTATTAAGCGCCCGATAACTGAAGCTAATTTCAGCCAAGCTCATCCGAGCTGAGCGATGACGTATCGGCCAGTTCTTGGAGCTTCACTGTTTGGCAACTGTACTCTGGATAGACGCGTCAATAAAACGTAAAGCTGACATCTGGGATTATTCTCCATTCGTAAAGTTATTTTATCCATCTGTACCATGGAGTCAGTCACCCAATACCAGACTGTCTTCACAGCGTCTTGATGCATGCTCAATAATCCAGGTAAGGAAACCACACAAAGTTGAATCAGTTCATCTGAACGCAACGTTTATTGGGAGAAACGTTTTGTCCCTCGTCTAAGTGACAGCTTCAGTCCCTTATAAACAGCACAGTTCCATAACGGCCAAACCAACAATCGGTCTCATATGCAAATTACCGTGACCATTCGCTAGAGTTGCAACGGCCATGTGTACTATTCATAGAGGATTGGGGAATGGCTGCAATCACAGCGTTGTAAGAGGGTGACAGATGGAATCTTAGCCCCCTCAACTTTTCCGACAATCCCGCCACATACGGACTCACCACTGGTTTACCCTTAAGACAGCTGTTGTCCTCCTCCTCTCTTCGATAGGCTGATGCACTGTTTGGGCGACTTCCTGGCACTGACAAACGCCCAGTTAGGATAACCAGACTTAACCAGGGCCTGTTTAATGTGGGGTTTCTCCCCTTCCCCGGCTGCTGTGTCGGTTGGGGACGTTGTCAGCTCGGTGGTACAGCGTCCTGATGGCTCCTCGTTTGTGCTCCAGCGGATGATGAGAGTCAAACCTTAAGTACTGATCAGTACGTGGTGGTTTACGGTAAACATCAAATTTCCCCCATCATCTATTATCCTAACTGGGCATTTGTCAACGCCAGGAAGACGCACCAGCCCATCGAAGAGAGGAGAAGGACAAGAAGGACTGATTCAACTTTCTGTGACATCTTTACAATGGATGGAGACACTCTCCATATATCGCTGTTGAAATTTTTGACCAGGTAGGACGAACACTGGTGCAGCAGCAAACTGAAATGTGATGACTATGTGATGACGGTGCTTCTGCTGGACAGCTAATCTACCAATTGCGCAATCAATATCACAATACAACAGTGTTCCCGTATAATTTGATGTGGTTGGTAATACATCAGACTGTCTGTGTTAGCTTTGGCCCGAGGATCCATTTTTACAAGGGTGGGAACTGTTTACTGCTGAGCTGATGGCACGCAAGCGACAATGGCCGCTACACTTTGTTTGTGGTTCTCACTGCAAAGAAAATCATGGATTTCCGCTTTAAATGGCAATGAATGCCAAGACTATATCAGAATGGATAGTATCAACATTGTAATCTGAAGTAAAGCACACATTTTATGGTTGAGTTTATCTTCACAAATTACACTGCAAATAAGAGAGAATTAGAATTAGCATTATGCAGTACAGAGCAAGGTGGACAGATCTTAAACACGTATATCGGTTTCGCCTAAAGAAATAAAGAAACAATGCTTTCGATTAAAAAAAAAATTGTAAAGATAGCAACAGCTAAAATTTCCTCAGCTACCACATATGTATAGTTTGAATGCAATTTGCAGTACATTTATAGTAGAAATGCTGAAAAAGTTGCCTGCTACGGAGCTCCTTAAGTCCTAAATGGTGATCATTTTTTGTCTCGTGCCTACAAAATTAATAGCTTGTGCGCACCAAGATGCTTATTTTGTGGGAACAATCTTCAACCAGCTCACCCACCAAAAACAGCAAACTGGCTGCTCATATACAGCAATGAACACTGCCATGTTCCAAACATACTTAGGGAAATCAACAAACTCTTAAAAGCTATAAACTCAACTTACCTCCATGGTCTTCAAAGCACAGGCCTACCATGCCTTTACTATGCACATAATAACTTGTTCCCACAAGATCATTATCTTGGGCGCACAAGACAGTAACTGGTTCCCACAAGATAACTAACTTGTGCACACAAGATAAAAAACCACCATGGTAACACTTTAGTATGGGGAACGTAGTCACCATTAATTAGGCGCTTATTAGCAAGCAAATTAGCAACATATTGGCTCTTAATTGGTCATTATTACGTACTCATTAATGCCTTATTCTGCATGGCCTTATTATACAACCAGTAAACCATTAACTATGAGTTTTCCCTCTATAACCTCAGAAGTATTGCTTATTAGTAGCACCATCTCAATATGCTTTGCTTAGTATGGCCTTTATAAGGTGGTAGTACCACAAGAAGAGTTATTCTGCCTTACTAGCACTTAATGAATATGGTCTGTTCTTACATAACAAAACACAAAACTACAAGTGTTCATAGTGTTAAATTACTCTAAATTAAGTTGTTGTTACTTAGAATATGTTCCCCATACTAAAGTGACATCTTGATCATTACTAATTCACTACTAATTAAGTTTTTTTATGTTCCCCATACTAAAGTGTTACTAAAACCATAACCTTTCAGGCCCTTATGGGCTCCGTAGCTCACTGAGCTCGGTCAGAGCTTAGCTTCCTGGCATTTGGACAATAAAGCCTCAGTCCCCAATCTGCATGCAGAGACAGATAGACAGAATTGTAGACTGACCCCTAAGGACGACTGGCTGGTCCGGAGGGTTCCCTCTACTCTCAGCGGGATGTTTTCCTCAGTCTGTAATTAAGGGAAAAAAAGAAGAAGGTCTATTCAAACTTCATCGTTTAGCAGGAGGGTAGGGGGGGCGGAAAATGCCCCGTCAGAGAGGATGTCCACCTGTTAAATGTTTTGTTAGACATCAAGAAAGTTGCAAGTAGATAAGTTATAGTTCTGGCGATGACCTATAGTTCCATTAATTATTTCAAAATGCTGCATCCTGGCAAGATAAAATCCTTCGAGGAGGTGTTTTTTCCCTCTCCTGCGGTCTGCATAGGCGGTGCCAGGGAGGGGCTTAGGGGTGCAGTAGCTGCCCCAAAGATAGCCATAGCACCCCCAAGAAATTTCTGTGGTTTATTTATCATTTTAATTTTTAATGTGTGAAAATACTACAATTTAAAATTTGAAAAATGAATAAATACATTAATAATTCAAACCGATTATTTCTAGACTAAAAAAAAAAACATAGAGCCAACCCAGGTGATCTGATTCGGCCAATGAAAGCAGCATGCATTGAACATTTGACCTTCCTTCCACTTCCTGTTAGCGAGAGCGCAACTTTTTTGGTAACTTGGTTTTGTGATGATGTCTACTGGTAAATGCATGATTTTTTTTCCCTCTGCTGCCTATTAAAAATGTAATGCATTTGGTGGCTGATGCACAAATTCTGACTCTTTATCGTTATCTCTATGTGATGTTCATTCATATAACATCAGGTCTATGGAAGGATTCATTGGTCGGGGTGTGGATAACTGGCGGCACGACTTTGTGATCTCAGAATCTTAAACTAAAATGTGCACAAACCTGTGTCCGTTGCTTGCTCACTTTTGTGCAAGCCCTGTCTGTGGCATAATTGTGTCAAATTTAATTTCTTTAATCAAAAAGACATGCATGTTAGGGTTAATACTCCCGTCTGTGTCCCTGACCAAGGCAATGGAAAGAAGAACTGGAGTTGGTCCCCGGGCGCTGCACGGCGGCTGCCCACTGCTCCTTAGCTACACAGCGAGGATGGGGTGAACCGCAGAGAAGAATTTCCCCAAATGAGAGCCGACTCGGGCTCGCCTAACCGGGTAAGTGAAAACCCAATAACAGTGTTTCACCTCTCTGTCTGTCTTATGTTTACCATCTTGTTTCACCGCCGTTTATATTGTAAAATGACTTTGAGTGTTAGAAAAGCGCTATACAAGTTTGATTTATTATTATTATTATTACATTAGATACAGACTAATGATCACAGTCACCATGGCAAAGTAGTGAATGAGAGGGAGGACAGCGGAATGGTCAGGATGCAAGGAGTGGAGGTGAAAAAGGCATATGAGTTTAAATACTTGGGGTCAACTGTTCAAAGTAACAGGGAGTGCTGGAGAGAGGTGAAGAAGAGAGTGCAGGCAGGGTGGAGTGGGTGGAGAAGAGTGTCAGGAGTGATGTGTGACAGAAGGGTACCAGCAAGAGTTAAAGGGAAGGTTTACAGGATGGTTGTGAGACCAGCTATGTTGTATGGTTTGGAGACAGTGGCACTGACGAAAAGACAGGAGGTGGAGCTGGAGGTGGCAGAGTTGAAGATGCTAAGATTTTCACTGGGCGTAACGAAGAAGGACAGGATTAGGAACGATTATATTAGAGGGACCGCTCAGGTTGGACGGTTTGGAGACAAAGCAAGAGAGGCAAGATTGAGATGGCTTGGACATGTGTGGAGGAGAGATGCTGGGTATATTTGGGAGAAGGATGCTGAACATGGAGCTGCCAGGGAAGAGGAGAAGAGGAAGGCCAAAGAGGAGGTTTATGGATGTGGTGAGGGAAGACATGCAGGTGGCTGGTGTGACAGAGGAAGATGCAGAGGACAGGAAGAGATGGAAACGGATGATCCGCTGTGGCGCCCCCTAACGGGAGCAGCCGAAAGTAGTAGTAGTAGTAGATTATTATTAATCTGAAAGGAAGCGCTGATATAAACACAGAGACACCCGAGCAGTGTCTCACTGGGTTTGAGTGCAACTTGCAGCCTGTGATTTACATCTGAATGGGGTTGCACACAAACAGTAGGTGAACACACCGCTGCAGAAGTAGGACAGCATGAGCAGAATGGTGCAACAGCATTACCTGTCTAACGTCTGTGCAAACTGAGTTCACTCTTCTGAAAGAAGCTTGTCTTGAGAGAGTGCTTATTTCTTCCCTTGGGGACACAAGAGACGGAGAGAAGGAAAAGAGGGGTGGGGGGGGTGTGAGTGAATATTACATGATTACAGGAGTTGCTCACTGGTACCTGAGGACCGCATATAGCGTCACTGTGAAAATGTACAAGCTTACTTCTTCTCGGTGAGCTCCTTCTCCAGTTTCTTGTTCTTGCGTTTGTGGTGGCACGTGACAGCAATGATGATGATGACCATCATGATAAGCAGGCCCACAGCCGCGGCCACCACGACGATCACCAGCAGGTTGTCCAGCAACACCCTCTTCTGGGGCAACTCTGTGACAGTGATACAGAAAAAAAGGAAGCGTCAACCAATTGAGTTTCCTGCTCAAGAACGAGTAAAGACCGCAGCTCTGGTTTTAGTTGAATGTGAGTGGGATAGGATTTTAACTGAATTTAAGTGTCCTTTATCAATCCCCTTGGGGAAAGTCAGTTGCTGCAAATTAACCCACCCTGGCTGTGATCTGTGTAGCTAGGAGCTGTGGGCTGCCGCCTTCGTGCTGCGCCCGGGGACCAACTCCAGTTCTTTTCCCACTGCCTTGCTCAGGGGCACAGGCAGGAGTATTAACCCGAACATGCATGTTTCTTTTTGATGGTGGGGGAAACCACAGCACCCCGAGAAAACCCACCGCAGACACGGGGAGAGCATGCAAACTCCACACATAGGACGACCCGGGATGACCCCCCCCCCCCCCCCAAAGGCTGGACAACCTCTGGGGTTCGAACCCAGGACCTTCTTGCTGTGAGGCAACAGCGTTAACCACTGGGCCACCATGCCGCCCAAAGGCTGGATAAGGTTGGATGATGTTAACTTGAACTGTGTGTGTGTGTGTGTGAGAGAGAGAGAGAGTCAGAAAGACAAACAAAGAGAGAGGGAGATGTGCTGTTACCTACCTGCCACAGTAACATCTACTTCAGATTTTACCAGCCCGACTTCATTTGCAGCTTCACACTGGTAGACGCCAGCATCGGACAATCTTAGGGGTCGCCCAAACACCAGTGTCCCATTAGGTTGAGGGCTCACACCTTCCGGCAAGGCGCTTCCCTTTCTGCAGAGGGCAAACACAAAATAGCATCATACTGTTTATTACGTAGCTGAGATGTGTTACTTTAGAATAACATCAGCATGTAGTGTTATAGTTATCAGAGCAAACCACCTGATGTGGTTTGTTTCAGCCCTGATATCTTATATTCTGTTATCCGTCGGTGTTCGACTGCAGCAGCACCCTAACTGCATTGGCCTGTTAACCCTGCAGCATTGCTGTATTGTACTGTGCTGCCCCCCCCCCCACACACACATCGGTTGCCCCCTCCCCCTAACTAAATCTAACTGTCTGACTTCCTGTAGATGGAATGCACATGGAAATACGTTACATGGACATTATTTATGTTCAAGTCTTATTTGTAAGTCTTTATTCTTTTTTTTGGGGGGGGACTTTTTTCCCCCTTTTCTCCCCAGTCGTATCCAGCCAATCACCCCACTCTTCCGAGCGATCCTGGTCACCGCTTCGCCCCCTCTGCTGATCCGGGGAGGGCTGCAGACTACCACCCGCTTCCGCCGATACATGTGGAGTCACCAGCCGCTTCTTTTCACCAGACAGTGAGGAGTTTCACCAGGGGGACGTAGCACGTGGGAGGATCACGCTATCCCCCCCCCCTTCCAGTTCCCCCTCCCCTCCGGACAGGTGCCCTGACTGACCAGAGGAGGCGCTAGTGCAGCGACCAGGACGCATACCCACATCCGGCTTCCCACCTGCAGACACGGCCGATCGCGTCTGTAGGGGTGCCCAAGCAAGCCGGAGGAAACACAGGGATTCGAACCGGCGATTCCCGTGTTGGTAGGCTACAGAACAGACCGCCACGCCACCTGGACGCCCTACAGTCTTCATTCTTTTAAGTTAATGTACCTGTTCTGCACTGTTCTTATGTGCTGCTGCAACATGCAAAGCGCCGTCTTATTTCATCTTTATCTTACTGAAGAATAGCTGCACAGCGCCCCCGTAAGGTTGCCAAATGTAAACTCAGGGAAACATTTTGGAAGCGCTGAAAGAATAGAGCCACTGCTAAGTTCTGGGTGTTGGCCTGGCAGTGTTGCTTTCAGATACATGTGATCAAACTGGTTTTAGGCGTCTTCTGGCCTCCTGCATTGGCTGCCCATCGCTGATCTGTATCGGCAACAACAAAAACCAACCAGCCAGAAGCGGTTTTGTGTTCATTGATATATCTGGAGAGCCGAGCACACAAGCCTCTCCCTGCCCAGCACATAGCCTTTCCAACAGCAAGCCCTATGTAGTGCCCCCTTGTGGCGACACATGGTAACTGGGTACACCTTGGACCCTGGCTGAACTACAAGGGACTCGGAGGAGGTCTGGCCCTGAGACGTGCGGTACGCAGGCCCACCGGTGTGTGGGTACTCCCTGATGCCCATGAACCAGCCCCAGCTATGGGTTAAATAGTGCCACTGCCTAGTGGATAGGCTACGGGAGTGAACCCCTACACAAAATCAACGTCCACAGCGCTGTTGTTTTTCGTTTTTCTTGCCCTTTTGTATCCCAAGTGGGAGAGCACTGCTGGCGTTGTGTGTGGCCGCCGCTTCTCCCTCTCATAGCCCCCCTTCCCATCCACCCCTGTATGTTTGTGTTGTGTTTATCTGTTGTTTTGTTTCACCGCCGTTTATTGAAAGCCACTTTGAGTGTTAGAAAAGTGCTATATAAGATGGACTTATTATTGTTATTATTATTATTATTATTATTGGAATGGTCAGGATGCAAGCAGTGGAGGTGAAGAAGGCATATGAGTTTAAATACTTGGGGTCAACTGTTCAAAGTAACAGGGAGTGCAGGAGAGAGGTGAAGAAGAGAGTGCAGGCAGGGTGGAGTGGGTGGAGAAGAGTGTCAGGAGTGATTTGTGACAGAAGGGTACCAGCAAGAGTTAAAGGGAAGGTTTACAAGATGGTTGTGAAACCAGCTGTATTATATGGTTTGGAGACAGAGGCACTGATGAAAAGACAGGAGGTGGAGCTGGAGGTGGCAGAGATGAAGATGATAAGATTTTCACTGGGAGTGATGAAGAAGAACAGGATTAGGAACGATTATATTAGAGGGACCGCTCAGGTTGGACGGTTTGGAGACAAAGCAAGAGAGGCGAGATTGAGATGGTTTGGACATGTGTGGAGGAGAGATGCTGGGTATATTGGGAGAAGGATGCTGAATATGGAGCTGCCAGGGAAGAGGAGAAGAGGAAGGCCAAAGAGGAGGTTTATGGATGTGGTGAGGGAGGACATGCAAGTGGCTGGTGTGACAGAGGAAGATGCAGAGGACAGGAAGAGATGGAAACGGATGATCCGCTGTGGCGACCCCTAACGGGAGCAGCCGAAAGTAGTAGTAGTAGTAGATTACTGTTATTAGTGTGAATGCCCAGCATTCACACTAATAACAGTAATGTTCAACTCATTAAGGACATTAGTGCTCCCCTTTCAGATTTTCATACCCTTTGAACTTTTTGAAATATTCAACTTTTTTCAGCCATTTTTTGAATGGGGGTCAATGGGGGACTTTTGCAACCTTTCCACCTCTTTTACTCCTTCATACTTTTAGCCACTGAAACCATTCAGGTCTCAAAATGTTCATCTCTTTAAACCCATTAAGGCCTACATTTCGGTTTTTTGAAATCTTTTATACTTTTAGACATATTAAGGTTTTTCTACTTTTTCAAAACAATGGAAGTCTAAGGGGAAAGGTTGAAACCCCCATCACCTTTGAACTGTATCTCCTCCTTCATTTTTTGAGCTAGAAACCCCATTTAAAGCTTAAACAGTCCAGGACATTCAGCTCTTTCAGAATCCTATTCGGATTTTAAAAGTATTTTATAGTTTTTGAACAATTCAGCTCTAAAGTTTAGCAATTCTGCCATACACTTTGCCTGTTAGAATGTTCAGTCCTATTGTGACATCACATATCAATTTGTAGGTAGGCTACATTCACAATTTTTCTAGCGTAATGAGACCATCCTTCCCTCTGTCCGCAATGATTTCCAGAACTTGTCCATTTACAATATTCATCTACCGTTCTATTTTGGAAATTCTTTTCCCTATTTATCCATTTTCAGCAATGCTTTCGCGATTTCTTTCAGCAGCTCAGCATTCACACGCTTTTTCTGTGGAAAAGCATTTTTCTAGTTATTATTATTATTACTATTATTATTATCATTATTATTAGTACTATTATTATTATTAGTGGCTGAACAGAGCCTCTGTGGAGCCTTTACCATCATTTGGAAAGAGGAACTTTGCATTTTACATGCGTCACAGACCATTTGTATGATAACACCATGAACAAATTCACACGCTCAACTTCCCCCCCTACCCTTGCCCCCCTCACACACACACACACACACACATAGGCACCCCGCAACCACTTCTGTCTACACACTCACTCATCCTCCTGTTTCTTCATCCCCCCCCCCCCCGGACTCCCTCCTTCGTGTGAAACTGTCTTCTCTGTCTGCTGTCTGCACAAGCTGTAACATGACACTGTGACACCAGCTATTACTTCACCCCCTGTTTTGCATTGACAAAGCCAACAGGTTCTCCCACTGCCAGTCACCATGCATGTGTGTGTGTGTGCGCACGTGCATGTGTGTGCGTGCATGCACGCGTGTGTGTGTGTGTGTGTGTGTGTGTGCTTGCGTGAGAATCGAGATAGAATCAAGTGTATGGAGTAAGGAGAGGCTGATTGTAACTAGAGATTTGGGTGCTGACTTTACAGCGTGGATTTGGTCAGGTTGTGTGTCAATATGTGTGTGTGTGCATGTGTGTTAGTTTGTGTGTGTGTGTGTGTGAGAGAGAATCAAGACAGAATCAAGTGGACGGAGTAAGGAGAGGCTGATTGTAACTAGAGATTTGGGTGCTGACTTTACAGCGTGGATTTAGTCAGGTTGTGTGTCAATATGTGTGTGTGTGTGTGCATGTGTGTTAGTTTGTGTGTGTGTGTGTGTGTGTGTGTATGTGACAGAATCAAGACAGAATCAAGTGTACGGAGTAAGGAGAGGTTGACTGTAACTGCTAGAGATTTAGGTGCTGACTTTACAGTGTGGATTTGGTCAGGTTGTATGTCAATATGTGTGTGTGTGTGTGTGTGTGTGTGTGTGTGTGTGTGTGTGTGTGTGTGTGTGTGTGAGAGAGAATCAAAACAGAATCAAGTGTACGGAGTAAGGAGAGGTTGACTGTAACTGCTAGAGATTTAGGTGCTGACTTTACAGTGTGGATTTGGTCAGGTTGTATGTCATTGTGTGTGTGTGTGTGTGTGTGTGTGTGTGTGTGTGTGTGTGTGTGTGTGCGTGCGTATACATGTGCCAGCGTGTGAGCATGTATACTTGTGTGCATGTTCGCCAAACTGACAAACACTCCTCTTTTCTAGGTGTGTTCCTGACTAATCGTTTAAGATCTAGTGACAAACACCGTGCGCCTCCTGATCTGGCAGCAACCGCCCGACAGAAAACGCTTCCCACATGTCATCAGACGTGTTTACTTATTTATCTAAACACTTTATAGGCGCATACTGTAAGTGTAAAGAATTTCCCCCGGGGGCCAAACAGTCACTTCTCATAATTCTGCGTTGTAAAGATTTTCTCCTTCTTCTTCTTTTTTTTTTTTTTTTTTTCCTCAGCCCTCGTTTCTCTACCCAGAGCTCCACGCCACACCCAAAGGATGAACTAATCCACCAAACAAACGATTCCGGTTGACAGCAGGTGACTCAACCACAAAAATCCAAGTCAAACTATTCTCAGTTGGCAGCAGTGTGTCTGCATCTTAAATGACACATCGCACACTGGAACTTGTCAGTTTCCACTGAGACAGGAACATTAGTAAATAACAATGCGCTTCTTGCGCAACAGCCCCCCCCCCGCTTTATGCACAGTGGTCAACCGCCCCTCCTCCTCCCCTTGTTCCCATAAGCCTGTGCGGGAGCGTCTCTTCTTTGATCTCAAGACACTTACAGTAGACCCACGGTGATCTTAAACACCACCCAAACTCAACCTCTACTCAAACGTCTCCTCTCAACGTCTTCATGCATGCTCCGTGATCCAGGTCAGAAGATCAAAGAAGGTTGAATCAGTTCATCTGGACACAACGTTGTATCCAGATGAACTGATACAACGTTTACTGACGGAAACTGTCAATAAACGTTGTATCCAGATGAACTGATACAACGTTTACTGACGGAAACTGTTAATAAACGTTGTATCCAGATGAACTGATACAACGTTTACTGACGGAAACTGTTAATAAACATTGTATCCAGATGAACTGATACAACGTTTACTAACGGAAACTGTCAATAAACGTTGTATCCAGATGAACTGATACAACGTTTACTGACGGAAACTGTCAATAAACGTTGTATCCAGATGAACTGATACGTTTACTGACGGAAACTGTCAATAAACGTTGTATCCAGATGAACTGATACAACGTTTATTGACAGAAACTGTTAATAAACATTGTATCCAGATGAACTGATACAACGTTTACTGACGGAAACTGTTAATAAACATTGTATCCAGATGAACTGATACAACGTTTACTGACGGAAACTGTTAATAAACATTGTATCCAGATGAACTGATACAACGTTTACTGACGGAAACTGTCAATAAACGTTGTATCCAGATGAACTGATACAACGTTTACTGACGGAAACTGTTAATAAACATTGTATCCAGATGAACTGATACAACGTTTACTGACGGAAACTGTTAATAAACATTGTATCCAGATGAACTGATACAACGTTTATTGACGGAAACTGTTAATAAACGTTGTATCCAGATGAACTGATACAACGTTTACTGACGGAAACTGTTAATAAACATTGTATCCAGATGAACTGATACAACGTTTACTGACGGAAACTGTTAATAAACATTGTATCCAGATGAACTGATACAACGTTTATTGACGGAAACTGTTAATAAACGTTGTATCCAGATGAACTGATACAACGTTTATTGACGGAAACTGTTAATAAACGTTGTATCCAGATGAACTGATACAACGTTTACTGACGGAAACTGTTAATAAACGTTGTATCCAGATGAACTGATACAACGTTTACTGACGGAAACTGTCAATAAACGTTGTATCCAGATGAACTGATACAACGTTTACTGACGGAAACTGTCAATAAACATTGTATCCAGATGAACTGATACAACGTTTACTGACGGAAACTGTCAATAAACATTGTATCCAGATGAACTGATACAACGTTTACTGACGGAAACTGTTAATAAACATTGTATCCAGATGAACTGATACAACGTTTACTGACGGAAACTGTCAATAAACATTGTATCCAGATGAACTGATACAACGTTTACTGACGGAAACTGTTAATAAACGTTGTATCCAGATGAACTGATACGTTTACTGACGGAAACTGTTAATAAACATTGTATCCAGATGAACTGATACAACGTTTACTGACGGAAACTGTCAATAAACGTTGTATCCAGATGAACTGATACAACGTTTACTGACGGAAACTGTTAATAAACGTTGTATCCAGATGAACTGATACAACGTTTATTGACAGTTCCTGTCAGTAAACGTTGTGTCCAGATGAACTGATTCAACCTTCTTTGATCTCCAACTCAACGATTCTGGGAACAATTCATCATTAAGAAATCATCAGTTTAATCGCTACTGAAGTCACTTCAGCAGCACCCGTGACCAGACACGAAGACAACCCTGGGCTGTACCAGACGGTTAGTCACCGAGTCGGCTCAGACAGAGAGCACGGCGGTTCCCACCTGGTCCAGGTGAAACTCTGTGGTTTGGGGTTTCCTCCACTCACACACCTCAGGGCAGCTGTCTCCAGACCCACATACCAGTTCTTGTTGTAGCCAGAAACCTCTGCGTGCGGCGGGTCTGGGGAAACACAGTTTGAAGCTCAGTTTGTGCAGGTGAGAGAAACCAAAAGAAATGCTGCGATAGCACCTGACCTAAATGACACAAAAAACAACCGCTCGGGGAAAAAAATGGAGGAAAATGGCGAGCAGACACAGATGGTGGTCTCTTTTACGCTAGGTCTTCTTTGTGCATTTTAAGCCATTTAGCTGATAACTTTATAGCCACTTACACCGGGTACAACAGTTAGAAAAGCCTTGGTTTCCAGATGGCCAAAAATATAACCAACCAATATAGCGCTGACTCCTGGTTTCTGGTCCTCTTGTGTCTATAAGAGGCACTTGCTGGGAGCAGAAGTGAAAACACAGCTATGGGTAAAGGTAAAAGAGATGTTTGAGAGCCGTTAGACTGGTTGGAGGAAGGGGGAAACGGGGGGAGGGTGAGGTTAGATGTGAAATAGCGGTGTTAAGGTGGGGGGGGTGTATTTGTCCCCCAGGTGGTGTAATAAAGTTGCACCGAGAGCCTCTCTGAGAAATCCTGAACTGACATAAGTGACGAGACCAACCTGTACACTTACAACACCCCCAACCACCAGATGAGCTCTGCGGAGTACTCACAGTGCACCACCAAGTTGTTGTGTAGCCTGCGGGGTTGCTCAAGGGCCGGGTGCCACACCAGACAGTCCAGCTTCTTCCCATTCATGCTCCTCAGAGGGTGGAGGGAGTAGTGGGAGGACACGGACCCGCCCTCGGAGGTTCGGTTGGTGGACTGGCCGTTCAGGTCCGTGTCCCAGGATAGGCGGGGCAAAGGGCGGGCCACCGAGCGGCAGGAGGCCGCCAGTCCGTACGACTGTCCCTCCACAAGAATCACGGGCTCCAGGGAGGAGATGGGGGTAGCTGCGGATGGGTTGTACAAGACGAAAAAGTGAGACTACAATATCACTGACCTGCCAGTTATCGGCAGTTGCTCGGCACGTCCTCAACCAAGCCGATGGGTATCAGACCAACGCACCGATGTATGGTTAACTGATGTTAGAATAAAACACACAGCAAGGCCTTCCTGGGTCCGGCTGTCGGCTACCATTAGTATTAATTGGACCGCGATGAATAGATTCAGGGGAGCTTCAAACCGCTGAGCAAGGAACACGGCTGATCCCAAAGTAACAACTAGTATGCAAGATTGTATTACCTCCTAAAATTGTCAATAGCTCTGATTTTGGCTTTCCCCATCACATTTAAACCCGATAGAGCAAAAACAAAGTTAAAGGATAACTCCATTTTTTAACCACCTAGGTCTTATTTTTGTAGTTTTTGAACATGGGACCACCACTGGACACAGCGTTCCAACGGCAGTTTACGGTGCCATGGAATTCGATCCTTATAAAACCCCAGTTTTTCAAGCTGTTAAATATTTCCACTATCTATGACTTTTCAGCTGTGCTGGCCGGGCAGTTTATCGATGGTTATCAATACCCGCGGTAAGTATAGGCTGGTCATTCCTGAGAGCTGAAGGAGCTCAGCAATGCAGTCGACCCTTGCTGACAATACAATAATGTGTAACTTTCACTCGGGGTAAACTGGACTTGTTGAAACATGTCTGATGCTCAATTCCACGGCACCACAAGATGACCTTGTAAAGCTGTGTCCGGTGGTGGTCCTGTAGCCAAGACCTCCATGATGAAGCCGTTGAGTAAAACGATATCATAACCGATAGGCACGATGGCAAAAAATGACAAAAACAAAACCCAGGTTGCAAAAAAAAAACCCAATAAACACAACAGAATTATCCATCCATCCATCATCCAGGCCGCTTATCCTGCTCTCAGGGTCGCGGGGAAATTTTATGATCAGTTTGTTACAAAGGGAATTTGTCGTTTTGTTGCCTATGTTGCGCAGGACTAGAAGAAGCGTTGTGGCAACCACACAGCAATGCCTCCAAATAAGCACATAATATCCAGCACCAAAATCCTTCACTAACTTTTTCTGGGGGGGGTTTCCCCCTTTTTCCTCCCCAACTGTATCTGGCCAATTACCCCACTCTTCCGAGCCGTCCTGGTCGCTGCTCCACCCCCCTCTGCTGATCCGGGGAGGGCTGCAGACTACCACATGCCTCCTCCCATACATGTGGAGTCGCCAGCCGCTTCTTTTCACCTGACAGTGGAGTTTGACCAGGGGGACGTAGCGCGTGGGAGGATCACGCTATTCCCCCCAGTTCTCCCTCCCCCCTGAACAGGTGCCCCGACCGACCAGAGGAGGCGCTAGTGCAGCGACCAGGACACATACCTACATCCGGCTTCCTACCCACAGACACGGCCAATTGTTTCTGTAAAGATGCCTAACCAAGCCGGAGGTAACACGGGGATTCGAACCGGCGATCCCTGTGTTGGTAGGCAACGGAATAGACCACTCTGCTAACCGGACACCCTTCGCTAACTTCTTTAATAGTCCAATTGAAAACCGAGCAATTCATATTAAACTAGCATCCAAAAAGCTAACGTAGCATATGGTTTTTGTAAGGTGGTGTGGTAGAGAGGGCGGGGCTGGGACTCACTCCAGACAGTGAGTGACAGCTGTCTGTCAAAGTTCCCTGTTGGGAAGACGCTGATGTGGCAGACGTAGCTCCCTTCATCAGACACCTCCGTGCTCATGATGGCCAGAGAGGAGTCCACCATGGGGTCGCTGCTCTTGAACCGCACGCGGCCTGACCACGGTCCAAACGCTGGAGGGAGAAAGAAAAGAAGGAGGAGGAGAGAGAGAGAGAGAGAGAGAGAGAGAGAGAGAGAGAGAGAGAGAGAGAGAGTATTTAGGACTAGCTAGACTCATATCAGATAGACAGACAGTCAGGGACACAAGATATCTAACAAACTGGAATATGGACCTTTGGGGAGTTTGTGTGGCTCTTGTTTGAGTTCAGAGCTACAACACCTTTTCCCCGGATATACCTGTCTGTCCCTCGGTACGATGTACAGCGATGATTTGCTCCTTGGTGCCATCAGGCTTCTCCTTGTACCAGGTGACCTGCACCATCAGTTCGTCCTCGCCACTCAACCGGTACTGGCAGGGTAGAACGGTCTGCTTCTCCGCTAAGGAGCGCATCGAATGGGAGGGCGAGGGCGCCACAAACTCTCCTTCCACAACCGTAACTATGGAGGGGACAAGAGAGAGGGGAGAGGCAAGGAAAGAAGAAGAGAAACAAAATAGGAGAGAGGGAGTGGGATCGAGATGGGAATCAGTGGAGCAATGCTGTGTATTTCAGCGGTTGGGGGGGGTGGCAAGAGTCTAGAAAACAATGCAAGGCCGCCCTTCCAGCTAACAAATCTAGATCTTCTCAACAGGTAAAAGACTGCATGTGGCGTTCTGACCATCTCTACATTCCTCAGAAATTAGCTGTAATGTCCTCTTATACCAACGCAAAGTGTCACCATTGTAAACCGAAGGCCCGGTGATCGGCTTTGTGCGTTCTTTTAGAACAGACTGGGCTCGAGCGCCTCACAGAGATGGCGGGTTGGTATCTGAGACCTCAGAAACAACACAGAGATGAGGTATGATGGTGGACAGCAGCCATGAGACGATTTAATATACCGACAATTCGGGGCGTCCGGGTAGCGTAGCGGTCTATTCCGTTGCCTACCAACAAGGGGATCGCCGGTTCGAATCCCCTTGTTACCTCCGGATTGGTCGGGGGGTCCCTACAGATACAATTGGCCGTGTCTGCGGATGGGAAGCTGGGATGTGGGTATGTGTCCTGGTCGCTGCACTAGCGCCTCATCCGGTCGGTCGGGTAGCCTGTTCGGGGGGGGAGGGGGAACTGGGGGGGGAATAGCGTGATCCTCCCACGCGCTACGCCCCCCTAGCGAAACTCCTCACTGCCAGGTGAAAAGAAGCAGCTGGCGACTCCACATGTATGGGAGGAGGCACGTGGTGGTCTGCAGCCCTCCCCGGATCGGCAGAGGGGGGCGGAGCAGCGACCGGGACGGCTGGGAAGAGCGGGGAGGGCCAAGTACAACTGGGGAGAACAAATAAAACGAACAACAAGTCTACAGAAGTCTCACAAGAAACAGATACAAGCGCGGATGGGTGGATCTCTATACGACACTACGTCAGCCGACACAAGTACAGCATAAGTACACAACACAAGCAAGTTCACGAGCCTGAGGTGTGGGGCGAGACGTCTAGCGGGAGTTGGCGTTTCATCTGTGATGGCGAGACAGAATTACAAGGCTGAGATAAGATAAAACTGCAAGGGGGGGGGGGGGAGAGATGAACTCCAGCGCAACGAACGGGAAAGAAATCACAAGGAGGAGGAGAAAGAAAGCGGGTGTCTGCCCAAATCACAGATTATCTGAGCGGAGGAGAAGATATGTCGCTCAACTAGTTGCTCGAGATAATTCTACAAAGCAAACTTGGGGAGGATTAGTGTGTGTGTGTGTGTTGCCTGGGCAGGAGGACACACTCAGCGAGGCCCAACACCAAGGAAGCCGCACACACACACACACACACACACACACAGTAGTGTCCCTTGTTTCGGAGTGCCACAGCCGTCCTGTCTGTAGGCCATATTAGCCTCTTTTATGTGGCCACACTGAGCTGTTGTCTTTTATCGTCCTCCAGCATTATTACACTGAACACATGTAACACGAGGGAGAAGCTCAGTGATGATGTGCTGACCTGATGACTTCCTGGGGAAGGCCGTGAAAGAAATGGATTTTTCGCCGAACTTACGACAAGTGTTTATCATACCTGGGCCCTGGACATCCTTAATAAAAGAATCTGGCCGCTTAAACTCCGCACAATTGATGCTGCTCGTTAAAACTTGATGATTTCATACGCTTAAACGTCCGCTCTTCGCATCGAGCGCGGATCGCTGGTGGCCGACGTTATTATGGGAAAAAAAGTCACCGTGAAATGCGCTCCAAAACCGCGACGTCAGTCCACATAGCTACGTCGTGGGGACCCTAGAGAAAGCTGAATCTCGATTATAATTTCGCCTGGTTTCAGAGCCTGTGTATGGTTTGTGGCTGCAGCATGGCATCGTTTAACCGGTCGTTAGAAAACAACGCATCCATCCACCCGTTATCCGAACCGCTTATCCTGCTCTCAGGCTCGCGGGGGATGCTGGAGCCTATCCCAGCAGTCATTGGGCGGCAGGTGTGGAGAGACACCCTGGACAGGCCGCCAGACTGTCACACAGGGACCACACACACACACCTAGGGACAATTTAATACCGCCGATTCACCTGACCTACATGTCTTTGGACTGTGGGAGGAAACCGGAGCCCCCGGAGGAAACCCACGCAGACACGGGGAGAACATGCAAACTCCACACAGAGGACGACCCGGGATGACCCCCATGGTAGGACTACCCCGGGGCTCGAACCCAGGACCTCCTCGCTGTGAGGTGACCGCGCTAACCACTGCTCCACTGTGCCGTGCTAAAACGATGTATACACAATAATGTGCAAAAATGTCTGTGAAGGTTCTCATTCATCCAGGTCATGGTTATCCAATGGAGTTGAATCAAGTGCAACTGGACTTGTTATTATTTTTTGCATATATATATATATATATATATATATATATATATATATATATATATATATATATATATATACGTATGCAAAAATGATGCTCTCCTCTAACTTCCCCTGTCAAAGCCTTCAAGTTGAAACTTTGAAGGCTTTGACACTCTGAGACATTACTATCACTATCACTATCACTCTGTGACAGTGATAGTGACATCACCATCACTGTTATAGCGACGTCAGAGTATCAAAGCCCTCAAATTTCAAACTGGAAGGCTTTGACACTCTGACGTCACTATCATTATCACTATCACTGTCACAGTGATGACATCATTATTACCGCTCTGTGATAGTGACCGTGATCCTGACACATCCTCGAACATCCACACTTGCACCACAGCCATTGTCATTTTCCTAGATGAGCACGGTTCGTGCCTGATGGAGAAACGTCCGTTTACCTCAGCAGGTAGGATGTGATTCATGCGTGTATCGTCACACCTTGCGGGCCTCCTCAGGCAGGTGTGTTTTTCCATGTCAGCGGCGTTTGCTTATGCGCTTGTGTGTTTGTAACCCTGAGGTTTGAGTCTACCTTGGAATCTGCCGGTGCCACATTACTGGAATAGTGCTCTGCCAACGAGACATCGTTCTGTCGCTTACGAACAGAATTCCCTGCCTTTATTTTTATACGGAACATTGTTCCCGGTTTTCTCTGACAGAGCGTACTGCTGAATGGCTCTCTGTTTAGGACTACGGGCAAACATACTTCCTCTGATCCCCCTAACAAATACAATAAATACACTGTTTGATGAACACGATGTCTGTTGCATACATACGGGTGCACACACACACACACACAGGATTATCACAAACGCTGTACATATCAACGCAGTTCAAAGGTACAGCCTGCGAACATGCACACAAACACCCCACAGGTGGATTACCAACTGGGCAAGAGGAATAAATGCCCCTGGGCCCAAGGCCCCCACGGGCCCCAAAAAGATTAGGGAGGCAAGGCCCCCAGATTTAGCTTTCATTCAAACTTTTGATCTACAGTCCATTTTCACACCCTAAAGCTATCGCGGTGTCCTACCGCAGGGGCCTAAAACACGCACAATCGGATATCGCCCTGTTGGTGTTGCTCCAAAAACATCATAATTAGTGTTGCTCCAGCACCACCTTTGCAACAGACCAATCACGTTGTGATGTCGCGCCTTTGCAACATGGGGGGAAAAAAATGGAAAAACACCAAAGCTAACCTAACATAACCTCAACCTAACCCTAACTTACCTTTACCTTAACCGATAGCTAACCTTAACCTAACCAACAGCTAACCTACACACACACACCCCCCCCCCCCGAGTTGCAAAGGCACAACAGCACAAGTTGCAATTTTGGTCCTGAAGCAACATTAATTATGATGTTGTAGGAACACCACCAACACGGCGATATCAGATACAACCCTAAACACACTCTCTGTTGAACTGGGTGTCTCGTCTAGGGCCTCGATTAATGCACGGGTCCAAGTTACAGCGTCTGTCAATGCCCTGGCCCCAAGCTATAGCTTTTATTGCTGGAAGGGCCGAAGTCAGATAGCTGCAAAGGTGTGTGTCTCATGAGTTGCATTAGCTCACTGCAGCTTGGGGATAAGTAGCACTTGATTAATTTCAAACTCAAACACAGAAACAATCAAGTGTAACCGGTTTCGAGACAGAACGTTAAATGCAAGAAATTGATTATATCAAAGCTACGTGAGCTAGGTCATGATATGTGCAGGTGGGTTGAGGGACACTGAGAGCGGTTGGGCTTCTCGGTTTCCATCAGTACCCTGTGAAGGCACAGCACCAATGGCTAGGGTTACCAGATTTTGCAAATCCCAAACCGGGACCCTAAAAAGTGTACTGCATGTTGGTGCACGAGCACATGCACGCGCTCACAAGCCTGTCTGTCTCGCCGGACATGATACATTGAAGGATTTTTATCCCCTCCCACAAGAAAAAGACAGGCTAGAGTAGCCGGGACTCGGGACACCCAGCTTGAAACCGGGACAATCCCGGACAAACCGGGATGTCTGGTCATCCTACCAATGGCAGCCATTGTTGACCAAGGCCTTGACCAATTTGGTATGGAGCCTCAACTGATCCGGTATGGTCGTGTCAATCCGCATACCGATTTGAAAATTTTACGTCGGATGCCCTTCCTGACACAACCGCTAACAATATGGACGGGGGCACAGGTAAAGCGCTGGACGCCATCCCAGTATTCATGGACTTGCACCCATGCTAGTCGCCTGAGCTAGCTAGCTACCTCAATCATTCCAAATGCAAGCCAGGAGGTAAACAAACTTAATGCAAGCTAATGATAGCGGACATTGTTTAGCTGGATAGCAGTTTCACAGGTATGTAGCAAGTTAAATTCTTAATGTCCCCCTCTTTTGGGGACTGTATATATATATATATATGTGTGTGTGTGTGTGTGTGTGTGTGTGTGTGTGTTGCTAAGTCGGTCTTTGCTTTGGAAGGAAACTGAAAGCTAGCTTGCAATCTAAGATTACAATCACTCAGTTTTACAGTAGTACATTAATTTGGTTCTTGCATTAATGCTATGCAGGTGTTCATTTATGTAACTTGGAGCTACTTATTTGAGTTTAAAGCCTATTAAAAAGAAAATGTTCCTACATCAACTCATCCCTATTACTGTTCTGTTCTGTTCTGCTTGTTTAGGATAGGCAATCACATCAGGCATCAACCTCAATGAGAGGATGAAGTTAATGTTAGGTTAATGAAGTTAATGTTGCACAGGTGAGCAGTCAAATGAAATTAGTTTTAAGGTTTGCCCTCATATCATATTTCATGCTGTAGACATGTTAGCGTGTTTCTGGTAGAGAGGCACTCAGCAGGAGGCAGAGGAAATGGGGGGGGGGTTAGAAGTTAATATAGCATCTTGGGGTGAAGGTTGTGGTGCTACAGGTGTACATTTTGAACTCGATATTTGCCCATGATGGTGAAGTAAATGTAGCAATGCACGGCATTCATTTTTATTTGGCGTGCTGTGGATACTGGAATGGGGGCTGAAGGCAGGAGGTTGCAGTGGTCATGTCCCACCCCTAGATCCCCCCACGCTTTTAAAACCGCTGCTCCGGCCCTGCCACCCACACACAACTTTTTGGGTCTATGCAATAGCTCTGAATCACAGACTTGAGACAGCAACCTGTTATACCTGAAATGTCAGGCAGAACCTCGAGTGTTTTTCTCCTATTATGTTCCCGAGAAGGCGATCCCTTATAAAGCTGGCCACCTATGCCGGTGTAATAAACATATCCGGGATGGGGGGTGGCAACACATTGAGGCTATGCAAAACTAAACAAACAAAAAGGTAGTTTCTACACATGCCACATTTGGATTTAATCACATAACTATCGCAAAAAATAGCTCGCCTTAGCTATTTAAGCCATATATTCCCTGCAAAGCATCGACTGATTTATGAGCTGATGAGAACACTGATAGCCAAACACCGATACCAGGAACATGCCATCCCAGGTCCTTTCTGTGTGGAGTTTGCATGTTCTCCCCGTGTCCGCTCGGCTTTCCGCCAGGTATTCCAGCGTCCTCCCGCCATCAAAAAGACATGCATGTTGGGGTTAATACTCCTGTCTCGCGCCCCTGAGCAAGGCACGGCAAGACAAACCGGAGTTGGTCCCCGGGTGCTGCACTGCAGCTGCCCACCGCTCCTAGCTACACGGCTAGGATGGGTTAAATACAGAAGATGAATTTCCTCACGGGGATTAATAAAGTACATCTTAATCTTAAAGAAGTTTTCTTTTTCATCCCCCGTCTGTCCATCTCACTTGCCCCAAACTCACCAGAACTAAGATAGAAAAAAAAAAAAGTCAACTGATATGGGATGTAAACAACAATAAAAGCAATTATGGGATGAATCGATGCAAAAAGAAGTCCTCTCCTTACCCCAAATCCCAAGGACCAGCAGACACGATAACAGCCTGTTCAGAAGCAGCGATGTCATTCTCTCTGGCGGGTTCCCGGCTCTGCGACGAAACATACGACCGTCTAGACGACCAAGTTGGAGCAAACCACAAGAGAATCAGTCCAAAGAAATCCCAAGTTGCGTTAAGGATATCCTGGAACGAGGGCCAACTTAGAAAAGCCAGCAAAACAAGAACCAAAAACCACGCACTTCACAAAGTGCACTGCCTATCTCTGTGATCCGGCGTTGACTTATGGCCCATACGGCTGCAGGAACATCCTCAGGGGGAACCTGCGGCGGAAATCCTCCCCACAACGTCTTCAAAGCAGAAGCCGAGGCCCTTCACGGCGCGTCTTGGCGAAACGTTTTTAATCCTTCAGATGGGACGCCGATATCCCGGTGGAGGGGTGAGGACACGCCATACAATCTGCCGAGCTGCCAACTAAGGTGCTGCAACCTGTCTGAGATACACCTGTCACAACACCTCCCTCTTTCACTCTCTCTCTCTCTCTCTCTCTCTTTCCCCTCCCTCTCTCTCCTACCTCCCCCCTCTCCTTCCAACGCTCCCTCGCTCTCTCCTAACTCCCCTTCTCTCTCGCTCCTTCGAACTCTTCCCCCTTTCTCTCTCCCTCTCCTCCTAATGCTCCCTCGCTCTCTCTCTCCTAACTCCCCCCTCCTCTTCTAACTCCCTCTTTCTCTCCTCTCTCCCCCTCTCGCTCTCCTAACTCCCCACTCGCTCGCTCCTTCTAATGCTCCCTCGCTCTCTCTCCTAACTCCCCCTCTCCCCTTCTAACTCTTTCCCCCCTCTCTTGCTCTTTCTCTCTCTCCTAACTCCCCCCTCTCCTTCTAATGCTCCCTTGCTCTCTCCAAACTCTCCCCTCTCCTTCTAATGCTCCCTCGCTCTCTCTCTCCTAACTCCCTCCTCTCCTTCTAATGCTCCCTTGCTCTCTCCTAACTCCCCCCTCTCCTTCTAATGCTCCCTCGCTCTCTCCCCCCTCTCCTTCTAATGCTCCCTTGCTCTCTCCTAACTCCCCCCTCTCCTTCTAATGCTCCCTCGCTCTCTCTCTCCTAACTCCCTCCTCTCCTTCTAATGCTCCCTTGCTCTCTCCTAACTCCCCCCTCTCCTTCTAATGCTCCCTCACTCTCTCCCTCCTAACTCCCCCCTCTCCTTCTAATGCTCCCTCGCTCTCTCTCTCCTAACTCCCCCCTCTCCTTCTAATGCTCCCTTGCTCTCGCCCTCCTAACTCCCCCCTCTCCTTCTAATGCTCCCTTGCTCTCTCCTAACTCCCCCCTCTCCTTCTAATGCTCCCTCGCTCTCTCCCTCCTAACTCCCCCCTCTCCTTCTAATGCTCCCTCGCTCTCTCCCTCCTAACTCCCCCCTCTCCTTCTAATGCTCCCTCGCTCTCTCCCCCTCTCCTTCTAATGCTCCCTTACTCTCTCTCTAACTCCCCCTCCCCTTCTAACTTCACCCCTCTCTTGCTCTTTCTCTCTCTCCTAACTCCCCCCTCTCCTTCTAATGCTCCCTTGCTCTCTCCTAACTCCCCCCTCTCCTTCTAATGCTCCCTCGCTCTCTCCCTCCTAACTCCCCCCTCTCCTTCTAATGCTCCCTCGCTCTCTCCCTCCTAACTCCCCCCTCTCCTTCTAATGCTCCCTTACTCTCTCTCTAACTCCCCCTCCCCTTCTAACTTCACCCCTCTCTTGCTCTTTCTCTCTCTCCTAACTCCCCCCTCTCCTTCTAATGCTCCCTTGCTCTCTCCTAACTCCCCCCTCTCCTTCTAATGCTCCCTTGCTCTCTCCTAACTCCCTCCTCTCCTTCTAATGCTCCCTCGCTCTCTCCCTCCTAACTCCCCCCTCTCCTTCTAATGCTCCCTCGCTCTCTCCCCCTCTCCTTCTAATGCTCCCTTACTCTCTCTCTAACTCCCCCTCCCCTTCTAACTTCACCCCTCTCTTGCTCTTTCTCTCTCTCCTAACTCCCCCCTCTCCTTCTAATGCTCCCTTGCTCTCTCCTAACTCCCCCCTCTCCTTCTAATGCTCCCTCGCTCTCTCCCTCCTAACTCCCCCCTCTCCTTCTAATGCTCCCTCGCTCTCTCCCTCCTAACTCCCCCTCTCCTTCTAATGCTCCCTTACTCTCTCTCTAACTCCCCCTCCCCTTCTAACTTCACCCCTCTCTTGCTCTTTCTCTCTCTCCTAACTCCCCCCTCTCCTTCTAATGCTCCCTTGCTCTCTCCTAACTCCCCCCTCTCCTTCTAATGCTCCCTCGCTCTCTCCCTCCTAACTCCCCCCTCTCCTTCTAATGCTCCCTCGCTCTCTCCCTCCTAACTCCCCCCTCTCCTTCTAATGCTCCCTCGCTCTCTCCCTCCTAACTCCCCCTCTCCTTCTAATGCTCCCTTACTCTCTCCCTCCTAACTCCCCCCTCTCTCTCTTCCCTTCTAACCCCCCCCCTCACACACCTAAACTGTCTTTCTCACACTCATGCATACAAACACACACACGTGCATGCGCATGCACACTCACACACAAAACTCGCCTTTCCAGTTCGGTTAAAGCAGCACGCCAGTTGTTTTCGCGTCTTTACACGCTCCTGGCACACAGCAGAAGCAGGTGAAATGGCAAATACGGAGATCGAGTTTTAACCACCTCCAGAGAGAGCGGCGAGACGAACCGATCGACAAAGACCTTCACCGCAGCCTCGATATCGTATGATGTACAAGACAAAGGGTACCTTTTGGATCCTTTTAGACTGCCTAAAAAAAGAAAAAAAATTTTTTTTTAAAAGTCTAGTCTTTCAAACATCTGGAGCTGGCACCAATAACCCCACAATGCTTTCCCCCATTTGAATATGTTTTTTTTACGTAGGCCTAATACGACAGGTGGGAGTCTATGCTTTAATAAGCAGTTCTGGTACTGTAATAATTACACCACTCTAATCCCATGTACACAATTCACTATTGTCCTTTGCACATTATACATCAAAATACACGTATAGGCCTCTAATAGAACATTGTGAAAACTTGTAAGCCATGAAAGCTTCTAAATGACCTATTAACCCACGGTAACCAGCTTATGTTCTGAGAAGGGTTACAGTACGTATTCACCGCAAGCCATTGATGGCCTCTCTACCAGGAGCACCGCTTCAAAAACTTAGCTCCCTCACTGGCAGAGACATCATTTGTTTATTCACTACTCCTACTACTACGTCTTTCGGCAGCTCCCATTAGGGGGCGCCACAGTGGATCATCTGTTTCCATCTCTTCCTGTCCTCTGCATCTTCCTCTGTCACACCAGCCACCTGCATGTCCTCCCTCACCACATCCATAAACCTCCTCTTTGGCCTTCCTCTTCTCCTCTTCCCTGGCAGCTCCACATTCAGCATCCCCCTCCCCCACCCAATACACCCAGCATCTCTCCCCCACACATGTCCAAGCCATCTCAGTCATGCCTCTCTTGCTTCGTCTCCACACCGTCCAAGGTGTTAAAATGAAGACACTGCAAAACCTTAGGAGCCGATCTCACTTAATTCGTCCCCTTTGCACCCTCTGTCGGAGGAAACACTAGTGTGCGTACCTGTTCGTATTTGTGTGGACCAAAAGTGTGTTAAGAGTGTGTTACGATCAACAAAGGGAACCTGAACGCAGAACACGGACTCAGAGTAGACCGAATGAGAGGAGGTTTGGCTGTTGTCGGAGAGCGAAGGCGAATGGAGGTGGGGGTTACGGCAGGCCAGGCCGGGCCAGAGGGCAGAGGGCAGTTACTGGCTGGAGAAGCAAGGCAAACCAGGGGGGACGGTCGGTTTGCGAGCGTGGCTGGATGACTGAACAGGAGGCTGAACAGGGAAACAGGCAGGCAATGCAGCGATTCTACGGCACAGGGAGGAGGCAGTGATAACAACCAACAACATGAGAGCGAGGCTTAGAATACACAACACCAACCGGCAGGCGGGGGAGCACAGGAGACAGAGAAACACTAGAAACACAAGGAATAAACTGGAGGCACGGCCATGTCAGTACAGTACCACCCCCTCAGGGGGAGCCTCCAGGCCAGGTGAACCACCAGGCTCGTCTGGATGGTCTCGATGGAAGTCCTGGATGAGGGAGGGGTCCAAAATGAGACAGCGAGGAATCCAGGTACACTCCCCCCTGACTAGCGCTGTCAACGAATATTCGAGTTTAGACTCTATAACCGAACTAGAAGAACCCCGCTACGATGTAGCGGTTTGGTGATCCACCCGTCTAAATCTCCCTCCTCTTCATCCTGCCAGCTAACCGCCTTCCCCCTGCCCCTAAACCCACCACCCCCCACTCCAACTCCCTCCCCCCCAAATGCTCAGAATCATCTGAAATGCCGAGAAAATTGTTTTTTTTTAGAAAATGCATATTTTGCATAATTATGCATAATTATATTTTAATGTTCTGCTATTTTTCTGGTCCTCTCTGGAACAATACCTACCACCTCCAAAAAAAATGAGGATCATAAGTGCATTTTTGCAAAAATGCATATATATTTTGCATAATGCCAAAACATTTCTAAGTCCCACAAAAAAAGTTTTATATACTCGAAAAAATCAAAGATGCTCAGAATCATCTGAAATTCAGAGAAAAGTGGTTTTTAGCCATTTTTAGAAAAATTCATATTTTGCATATTTATGCATAATTTTTAATTTTCTGGGATTTTCCCCTTTACTCTCTGAGACAATACCTACCACCTCCAAAAATAATTAGGATCATAAGTGCTTTAGTTTTCGGTCCCGCTATCTACACTAACACCACACACACACACACACACACACACATTCCGAAAATATATGAGAAGACTAGAAGAGCCCCGCTACAATGTAGCGGTTTGGTGATCCACCCGTCTACATCTCCCTCCTCTTCACCCTGCCAGCTAACCGCCTTCCCCCTGCCCCTAAACCCCCCCACTCCAACTCCCCCCCCCCCAATGCTCAGAATCATCTGAAATGCCGAGAAAAGTGGTTTTTAGCCATTTTTTAGAAAAATTTATATTTTGCATATTTATGCATAATTATGCATAATTTTAATTTTCTGGGATTTTTCCCCTTACTCTCTGAGACAATACCTACCACCTCCAAAAAGAATTAGGAAAACTTGCGGAACCTCGACACAGAGTCGTACGCAAGCTGTGTAAGCTAGTTAGCTTGCCGGTCCACCACCAGTAGCCTGAGGACACTGGAAAAGGAGCATGGCCTGATGTCCGGAACTCCACCCAAACAGCCACGTCTCCACTTATAGTTTACACCGCCCGCCACAAGCTCGCTGTCTGCAGCACGGCAAGAGGCCTACGCCAAGAAACTTACTTCGTCCACAGGCAAGGACGTGAGGCCGATCAGCACAGTCGATGGGCCGGGTGTTGCGTATGAGCCACACCAGTCATGGGCTGAGGTTGCCGCAGAAGTTACGGCCGTTTTTACGACAGTCTGCCGGAAAACAGTTGTGATATGCGGCACGCAATAAAGGTGACGTGTTCGAGCTGAAGTTGCGGTTCGCAAGTTACTGAAACGTGATACTGGGCTTTAGAGAAAGATGGGGGAAAAATACTGTTAAATTGTTTATTTGAACCGGTATGAATATCACCTAATCTGTGTAGAAATTAGGCTATCGGATAACACACCAGTTACGAATCATCTCGCTCTGAGGCAGCGCGTTCTCGTTTCTCATTTTCATTCATTCATTCATTCATTCATTCATTCATCACCAGCCGCTTCTCCAGGGTGGGGTCGCGGTGGCAGCAAGCTACGTAGGGCACTCCAGACGTCTCTGTCCCCAGCAACGCCCTCCAGCTCCTCCTGGGGGATCCCAAGGCGCCCCCAGGCCACATTGGACATGTAGTCCCCTCCAGCGAGTTCTGGGTCTACCCCGGGGTCTCCTCCCAGTTGGCCGTGCGCGGTAAACCTCCAAAGAAAGGCATCCTGATCAGATGCCCGAACCACCTGAACTGGCTCCACTCCGAGCTCCCTCCGGATGTCCGAGCTCCTCACCCTATCTCTAAGGCTGAGCCCAGACACCCTACGGAGGAAACTCATTTCAGCCGCTTGTATCCGCGACCTCACCCTTTCGGTCACTACCCAAAGCTGATGACCATAGGTGAGGGTTGGGACGAAAATTGACTGGTCAATTGAGAGCTTTGCCCTCCGGCTAAGCTCCCTCTTCACCACAACGGTCCGGTACAACCTCCGCATTACTGCTGATGCTGCACCAATCCGCCTGCCAATCTCCCGCTCCATCCGACCCTCACTCGTGAACAAGACCCTGAGATACTTGAACTCCTTCACTTGAGGCAACAACTCATCCCCAACCCGAAGAGAGCAATCCACCATTTTCTGGTCGAGAACCACGGCCTCAGACCTGGAGGTGCCGACACTCATCCTAGCCATCTCAGACTCAGCTGCAAACCGCCCCAGTGCGCGCTGAAGGTCGCGTTCTTATGAAGCCAACAAAACCACATCATCTGCGAAGAGCAGAGATGCAATTCTGAGGTTCTCAAAACAGACACACTCCTCACCTTGGCGCGCCTTGAGATCCTGTCCATGAATATCACAAACGGAATCGGAGACAAGGGACAACCTTGATGGAGTCCGACACCCACCGAAAACGTGTTTGACTTTGTGCCGAGAATGCGGACACAGCTCTCACTTTGGTTATATAAGGATCAGATGGTTTGTAGCAACTGCCCTGGTATCCCATACTCTTGCAGTTCCCCCTACAGAGTGCCCCGGGGTACACGGTTGTAAGCCTTCTCCAAGTCCACAAAACCCATGTAGACTGGCTGGTCAAACTCCCATGCCCCCCTCAGCACGTCCGCAAGAGTAAAGAGTTGGTCCATTGTTCCACGGCCAGGATGGAATCCCCATTGTTCCTCCTGGATCCGAGGTTCGACAATCGCTTGGAGCCTCCTTTCGAGCACCGTAGAGTAGACTTTACCAGGGAGGCTGAGCAATGTGATGCCCCGATAATTGGAGCACACCCTCCGGTCCCCCTTTTTGAATATGGGAACCACCACCCCAGTCTGCCACTCCACAGGTACTGTCCCCAACCTCCACGTGACACTGAAGAGGCATGTCAACCAAGACAGTCCAACAATGTCCACAGCCTTCAGCATCTCAGGGTGAATCTCATCCACACCCGGCGCCTTGCCACCAAGGATCTTTTTAACTACCTCAGAGACCTCTGCCAGGGATATGGGTGGGGCTTCCCCTGAGTCTTCAGACTCTACCTCCTCCACTGAGGACGTGTTAGCTGGGTTCAGGAGCTCCTCAAAGTGTTCTTTCCACTGCTCGACAATATCCCCAGTCCTGGTCAACAGTTCCCCTCCCCGGCGGAACACAGCCTGAGTCAAGCCTGCTTCCCCTTCCTGGGTCGCCGGATGGTTTGCCAGAACTTCCTTGAGGCTAACCGAAAGTCCTCCTTCATAGCCTCGCCGAACTCCTCCCACACCTGAGTTTTTGCTTTTGTGACTGCCGAAGTGGCAGCCCTTCTGGCCTCCCAGTACCTGTCTGTTGCTTCAGGAGACCCCTGGGCCAACCAAGTCCGAAAGGCCTCCTTCTTCAGCCTGACAGCTTCCCTCACCGCCGGTGTCCACCAGTGGGTTCTTAGGTTGCCACCTCGACAGGCACCGATGACCTTATGACCACAGCTCCTGCCTGCCGCATCTGCAATAGAGGCTTTGAACATGGCCCACTCAGACTCCATGTCCCCAGCCTCCGTTGGGATACACGAGAACTTCTTCCAGAGGTGGGAGTTGAAGACCTCATGGACAGGGGCCTCTGCCAGACATTCCCAGTTCACCCTGACTACACGTTTGGGTTTGCCAGGTCTGCCCGGCAGCCTTCCCTGCCATCTGATCCAACTCACCACCAGGTGGTGATCGGTTGACAGCTCTGCTCCTCTCTTCACCTGAGTGTCCAACAAGGCACCGCTCGGGTTCAAATCGGGGAGGCCGTTCCTCCCAGTCATGCCTCCAGGTTTCTCCATCGTTGCCCACATCAGCATTGAAGTACCCCGGCAGAACTACAGAGTCCTGAGGTGGAGCCCTATCCAGGACACCACCCAGAGACTCCAAGAAGGCCGGATACTCCAAACTGCTATTCGGTGCATAAGCTCACACAACAATCAAAGCCTTCCCCCGAATGACTCGCATTCGTATAGAGGCGACCCTCTCATTCCCCAGGGAGAACTCCAACAGCGGCGCTCAACCGGGGACTTGTGAGTATCCCCACACCCATCCGGTGCCTGTCACCTTGGCCAACTCAGAAAAAGTAATGAGTCCAGCCCCTCTCCAGGAGTTTGGTACTAGAGCCCCATCCTATGTGTGGAGGTGAGCCCAATTATATCTAGTTGGTGATACTTCACCTCCTGCACCAGCTCAGGCTCCTTCCCTGCCAGAGAGGTGATATTCCATGTTCCAAGGACCAATCTGCAATGCCGGAGGTCAGCACGTCCTGGTCCCCGCCTTTGCCTGCCACCCAGCCTGCATTGCACCCTACCCCAATGCTCATCCCCGCATGTGGTGGGTCCACAGGGTAGTGGCTCCATGTTGTTTTTCAGGCTGGGCCCGACCGGGCCCCATGGGCCAAGGCCCAGCCACCAGACGTTCGCTGACGAGCTCCCTTCCCAGGTCTGGCTCCGGGAGGGGGCCCCGGTTTCCCTTTTCTAGGTGAGGTGCTGTAACTCTGCTGGTGGAGGCACAACCATGACCGTGACAGAGTGAGGACACTCGGCGACACAGTGGCCCAGAGGTTAGCGCTGTCACCTCACAGCAAGAAGGTCCTGGGTTCGAACCCCAGGGTTGTTCAACCTTGGGGGTCATCCCAGGTCGTCCTCTGTGTGGAGTTTGCATGGTCTCCCCGTGTCTGCAGTGGGAAAGTGAGAACATTTGGGCTGGCTAAGGTTAGGAGCTAGAGAACAAATGCGGTCAATGACGGTCTTCACAAGTATAGAAAAAAACAAACGTGGCATCCGGGTGGTGTGGCGGTCTATTCCATTGCCTACCAACACGGGGATTGCCGGATTGAATCCCTTATGTTGGTATATGATAGACACATGAATCATGTAGGAAATGACATGAATCACATATTGTTACGTCATATTGCCCTCCTGCGGCTGCAAAACTGCTCAGGGACTTGACAACGTAGCCTCTTCCTCTCATTGTGTCATCATGCAGACCTTTCACCCATGCACACCCAGGGACTGAACCCATTACTCACACAGATTCCTGCAAACAGATGGATGGAATTTCTAGTTAGGGTTAACGAGAAAGAGGAAGTGAGTGGGCCAGTAATGTGTGGTGGGAGGTTGGGTCAGAGTCATCACTGTCAAGCATCACATCTGCACGTTAAAAATCAACAATGACGGACAACCAGCAAACATCCACGAAACCCTTTATTAGACGACATTACAGCATAGCATGCCGTTAAGGCATTAAAATGGCCGACAATATGTGTTTAAATAGAATCCAGTAATACAACATGTTTTTGCAGAGCCACTCGGTTTCATGTACAATAAAGAAGACTGACCAGGGAAAGATAAGAACAGCTCTTTTTTTTTTTTTGGTTCAACTTCCTTGTTTCAGACTTGCGTGTCTGTTAAACTTCTGTTTTTACCCGTGTTGAATTGTAAAAAAAAAAAGAAAAACATTCAGAAGGCGATGCTGCTACAAAACTATTCTCTCTTGACAAATGTTCCCCAAGAAGCTATGGGTCGACATGGTGCAAGAGTGAAGGCACCATTTCATTTCTTTTGACCGATGGTCTCGTATGTGTCCTGGGGATGAGGAGACAAACCCTGGAGAGAGAGAGAGAGATGGACAGAGAGAGACAGACAGAAAGAGAGAGAGATAAAGACAGACAGAGAGAGATAAAGACAGAGAGACAGCGAGCGACAGAGAGCGAGAGACAGACAGACAGAGAGGGAGAGAGAGAGACAGACAGACAGAGAAGAGAGAGAATTTGATGGGGTTTTTTTATTTTAAAACAAGTATTTAACAAAAAATTACCAAAAAAAACCCAGACTTCACATCTTTTTAACAATATAAACAATATTTGTCAAATGACAAGCAAGTCCTTAACATGCATCTTTAACAGTCCCAATAATATCCATTCAACAACCCAGGTTTGGAGAGGGAAGCCTCTGCTGAATAATGCTCAGTCTGACTGACTTCACAACCCGGCTTTAAAGGTCGCGTCTCAAAATCAAAACTACACAATGCACAAAAACTCAACTCTTTAAACCCACAAGAATTAGACACCCGAGTGCAACCCACCCACACCCACTGTGCACATGACAGACAGACAGAGAGACAGACAGAGAGACAGACACAGAGAGAGAAACAGACAGACAGACAGAGAGAGAGAGAGAGAGAGAGAGAGAGAGAGAGAGAGAGAGAGAGAGAGAGAGCGCTGGCGTTCATACACTATTAAATAGTATTTACACCAACACAGCTGTCCACTTCGTGTGTGTGTGTGTGTGTGTGTGTGTGTGTGTGTGTGGAGGAGGGGGTGTTCAATGAAACCAAACCGCAATCACCGGAAAATAAGCTTACAGTCGCTACCATATGACGGTTTTAAGTTGGAAACGTCCGTGATTTGATGATCCCTCGCTAAATTATGAGTTTTACCACGAAGTATAGTGTATTCGCAGCCATGCTAGCTCAAAGGCCAGCTTGTATAAGGTATTCTGTGCTCACAATGAAAAAATAAAATGTCCGCTTGTTGGGAAAAAAAAAGACCCTTCTGGGGGCGTCCGGATAGCGTGGCGGTCTATTCCGTTATCTACCAACACGGGGATCGGCGGTTCGAATCCCCGTGTTACCTCACTATTGGCCCTGTCTGCAGGTGGGAAGCCGGATGTGGGTATGGGTCCTGGTCGCTGCACTAGCGCCTCCTCTGGTCGGTCGGGGCGCCCTTTTTGGGGGGGGGGGGGCTGGGGAGAATAGCATGATCCTCCCACACTGTACGTCCCCCTGGCGAAACTCCTCACCGTCAGGTGAAAAGAAGCTGCTGGCGACGCCGCATGTATCGGAGGAGGCATGTGGTAGTCTGCAACCCTCTCAGGATCGGCAAAGAGGGTGGAGCAGCGACCGGGACGGCTTGGAAGAGTGGGGTAATTGGCCAGGTACAATTGGGGAGAAAAAGGGGGAAATAAAAAAATAAAATAAAAAAAGGGGGGCTCCAACAGTCCTGAAATTCATCCCTAAATAAAGGTAACAGCCTTGATAAAGCATGCTGAGCATGCATCAAGACACCTTGATAAAGAATAACCTTGTTTTGTACATCAAAGAAGGTTGAATGAGTTCATCTGGATAGTTGAGTGATGAAACATATCTGTCAATAAACATTGTATCTGTCAATAAACATTGTATCTGTCAATAAACTTTGTATCCAGATGAACTCATTCGACCTTTGATTTTCTTCCCTGGATTATTGAGCATGCACCAAAACACTTGTTTTGTACAGATACAGAATCACCCTAAAAAAGGGTATTTTAAACCCGGAAACACAGAAGAAGTCAAAGTTTTACAACATGCAACACAACAGTTGGCGGTCACAAAGAGGAAGCACTACTGGGAGGCGTCCACCATGTCACATACAGCAGATCATTACATCGCATATATTTACATTATCTCCCATGTAAAGACCACCCTCATCATCACACCATCTCATATATAAATATATAATGTAGGTCCTCCAGTCCCATTGAAAGATCAACATGTGCCACGTACCGTATAGATGGACTCTTCAGTCTGTGGGGACAATATAACACAACAAGCGTGACATTAGATACACGATGATTTCATGTCCTCACATGAGATGTGAGCATTTCTGACAACTTTCACACATCTGGTGTCATAGCCAAAGACAAGACATATGCAGAAATCACCTGTTATCAGCTTTACATAGTTGTGAATGTCATGAGGAAGAAGAGAAAGACAAGTTGCAGAAGACTCCCCACACTTTGTATGAGTGTGACTGGGAGTGCATGTCCCATGTGTACTTATCTAAGTGTAGGTTTCAACTGTTATTGCGTGCACCTGTGCGTGTGTGCGCGTGCATACTTACGTGTGTGTGCACGCATGTGTGTTTGTGTGCATGTGTGTGCATGCATGTGTGCATGTTTGTGTGGATGTGTGTGCGCGCGCGTGCATGCATGCATGTGTTCTTGTGTGTGTATGTGTACGTGCATGTGTGCATGCATTGCGCATGCGTGTGCGCTTACATGCGTGTTTGTGTGTGTGTGTGTGTCCTTACTGGCTTTATGGCCTCAGCTTTTTTCTGTTTAGCATTGAAGACCTGTCAGAGAGAGTGTGACATGAGAGAAGGACATGTTCAATGGCTGTTATTAGTTTTAATTTAGCAGTAATGATTGTATAATTTAGTAGTAATGATGGTATAATTTAGCAGTAATGATTGTATAATTTAGTAGTAATGATGGTATAATTTAGTAGTAATGATGGTATCATTTAGTAGTAATGATGGTATCATTTAGTAGTAATGATAGTATCATTTAGTAGTAACGATAGTATAAGTTAGTAGTAATGATGGTATCATTTAGTAGTAACGATAGTATAAGTTAGTAGTAATGACGGTATCATTTAGTAGTAATGATAGTATAAGTTAGTAGTAATGACGGTATCATTTAGTAGTAATGATAGTATAAGTTAGTAGTAATGATGGTATCATTTAGTAGTAATGACAGTATAATTTAGTAGTAATGATGGTATCATTTAGTAGTAACGATAGTATAGGTTAGTAGTAATGACGGTATCATTTAGTAGTAACGATAGTATAAGGTAGTAGTAATGATGGTATCATTTAGTAGTAATGACAGTATAAGTTAGTAGTAATGACGGTATCATTTAGTAGTAATGATAGTATAAGTTAGTAGTAATGACAGTATCATTTAGTAGTAATGATAGTATAAGGTAGTAGTAATGATGGTATCATTTAGTAGTAATGATAGTATAATTTAGTAGTAATGATGGTATCATTTAGTAGTAACGATAGTATAAGTTAGTAGTAATGACGGTATCATTTAGTAGTAATGATAGTATAAGTTAGTAGTAATGACGGTATCATTTAGTAGTAACGATAGTATAAGGTAGTAGTAATGACGGTATCATTTAGTAGTAATGATAGTATAAGTTAGTAGTAATGACGGTATCATTTAGTAGTAATGATAGTATAAGGTAGTAGTAATGATGGTATCATTTAGTAGTAATGACAGTATAATTTAGTAGTAATGATGGTATCATTTAGTAGTAACGATAGTATAAGTTAGTAGTAATGACGGTATCATTTAGTAGTAATGATAGTATAAGTTAGTAGTAATAACGGTATCATTTAGTAGTAACGATAGTATAAGGTAGTAGTAATGATGGTATCATTTAGTAGTAATGATAGTATAAGTTAGTAGTAATGACGGTATCATTTAGTAGTAATGATAGTATAAGTTAGTAGTAATGACGGTATCATTTAGTAGTAATGATAGTATAAGTTAGTAGTAATGACGGTATCATTTAGTAGTAATGATAGTATAAGTTAGTAGTAATGACGGTATCATTTAGAAGTAATGATAGTATAAGTTAGTAGTAATGATGGTATCATTTAGTAGTAACGATAGTATAAGTTAGTAGTAATGACGGTATCATTTAGTAGTAATGATAGTATAAGTTAGTAGTAATGATGGTATCATTTAGTAGTAACGATAGTATAAGGTAGTAGTAATGATGGTATCATTTAGTAGTAACGATAGTATAAGTTAGTAGTAATAATGGTATCATTTAGTAGTAACGATAGTATAAGTTAGTAGTAATGACGGTATCATTTAGTAGTAATGATAGTATAAGTTAGTAGTAATGACGGTATCATTTAGTAGTAATGATAGTATAAGGTAGTAGTAATGATGGTATCATTTAGTAGTAATGACAGTATAATTTAGTAGTAATGATGGTATCATTTAGTAGTAACGATAGTATAAGTTAGTAGTAATGACGGTATCATTTAGTAGTAATGATAGTATAAGTTAGTAGTAATAACGGTATCATTTAGTAGTAACGATAGTATAAGTTAGTAGTAATGATGGTATCATTTAGTAGTAACGATAGTATAAGTTAGTAGTAATGACGGTATCATTTAGTAGTAATGATAGTATAAGTTAGTAGTAATGACGGTATCATTTAGTAGTAATGATAGTATAAGTTAGTAGTAATGACGGTATCATTTAGTAGTAATGATAGTATAAGTTAGTAGTAATGACGGTATCATTTAGAAGTAATGATAGTATAAGTTAGTAGTAATGATGGTATCATTTAGTAGTAACGATAGTATAAGTTAGTAGTAATGACGGTATCATTTAGTAGTAATGATAGTATAAGTTAGTAGTAATGATGGTATCATTTAGTAGTAACGATAGTATAAGGTAGTAGTAATGATGGTATCATTTAGTAGTAACGATAGTATAAGTTAGTAGTAATAATGGTATCATTTAGTAGTAACGATAGTATAAGTTAGTAGTAATGACGGTGTCATTTAGTAGTAATGATAGTATAAGTTAGTAGTAATGACGGTATCATTTAGTAGTAACGATAGTATAAGGTAGTAGTAATGACGGTATCATTTAGTAGTAATGATAGTATAAGTTAGTAGTAATGATGGTATAATTTAGTAGTAATGATAGTATAAGTTAGTAGTAATGACGGTATCATTTAGTAGTAACGATAGTATAAGTTAGTAGTAGTGATGGTATCATTTAGTAGTAATGATGGTATCATTTAGTAGTAATGATAGTATAAGTTAGTAGTAATGATGGTATAAACAGTCCTCATTTTCTTGCATTGCATTTTTTTCGAAACACTTTAATAAAAACACTTTACAAATGACTGAGGGAAAATCCAAAACAAGTCAGCGTTTGTTATGAGATCATGACGAGGTGGCCTGCCATCAAATGGGGAAAACGAACCAAACGCAGTCTCTCATTCATTTGAGAAAAGTTTCATGTTACGTTTCGTTTTAGTTGCGTCGTGCCCAATGAAATGGATATTTCAGATTTATAATTCTTTTCTTTCCACCGCCAATATCCACACGATCTTCGGCACACAACATGAACCTTGCCAAAGGTCAACCACTCCGAGAAACCCTCAACTCCTGCCATTGCCGCAATGACGGTCACATGATGGTGGGAAACGTCCACCATTTAATCGTCTTCCTAGACCAGAAGATGACAGCTCAGCCCCTCAGTAAGTTTTAGTGAGAAATATGTCAACTCCTAGAACGTAGGGCATAACTTCACCACCTGGAAGACACGTTTCCCAGGAGGCCTCACACCTCATCCGTGGTGGTTATCTTGACCATTATGAAATGAGTCAGAATCATGTTTACTGGCCTTATAGGTTTGCACAAACTTGGACTTTGACTCCGGTTTCGTGGCTCTCTCAGTGTACTTAACATAGGATAACAACACTACAACACAACAATCTTCAGATATATACACAAGGACTGACTTATACAGGTGAAATAAGAGGTGATAAAGTGCAGTGGTGCAGAGAATATATCATCCAGCCATCCATTATCCAAACCACTTATCCTGCTCCCAGGGTCGCGGGGATGCTGGAGCCTATCCCAGCAGTCATTGGGCGGCAGGCGGGGAGACACCCTTGACAGGCCGCCAGGCCATCACAGGGCCGACACACAGACACACACACTCACACCTAGGGACAATTCAGTACGGCCCATTCACCTGACCTACATGTCTTTGGACTGTGGGAGGAAACCGGAGCACCCAGAAGAAACCCACGCAGACACGGGGAGGACATGCAAACTCTACACAGAGGACGACCCGGGACGACCCCCAAGGTTGGACTACCCCGGGGCTCGAACCCAGGACCTTTTTGCTGTGAGACGACCGCGCTAACCACTGTGCCACCGTGCTGCCCAAGAACATATCAGAGACGCTGAAATAGCTGTTGGCAGGTTACTTACATACACGCCTGAGGTAGATGGACTTGACAGAGCAAGGAAACCGGGTTTCCAGAAACGCTGAGGTTTCTGGATCTCGGACAGTGTTCTCAGCTTATGACAGTTGACATGAGAGCTTGCATTTGCGTACATGTATTTCTCCTTTTCTGCCTACCGTGAGTCTGCAGTACATGGCGGTCAGGATGATGCCGTAGACAAACAGAATGCCGTCCAGGATGTAACAGATGTGAGAATCGGGCATAGCCGCTAGGAGAACAAACACACGTTTTACTTAGGCGCTAATAAACACATTTGTTCAGTGTCACGTTTTAACCGTGCGGTGACAGGTGACACAACCATCCCAACATTTAGAAGAAAGAAAGAAGAAAGCCAGTCATTGTATTCTTACGACAAATGTGTTCTCCGCATGTAACCCATCCTATTGTGTAGGAGCAGTGGGCAGCTGTAGCGCCCGGGGACCAACATCCAGTTCTTCTTTCCATTGCCTTGCTCAGGGGCACAGGCAGGAGTATTAACCCTAACATGCATGTCTTTTTGATGGTGGGAGAAAACCCATGCAGACACGGGGAGAACACGCAAACAGCACACAGAAAGGACCTGGGACGGGCTGGGGTTCAAACCCAGGGCCTTCTTGCTGTGAGGCAACACTGCTAACCACTGGGCCACCATGCTGCCCAATTCTGCATTACTATATTCAGCATTATTACATTCTGCATTACTATATTTGGCATTATTACATTCTGCATTATTATATTCTGTGGTATTACATTCTGCATTATCACATTCTGCATTATCACATTCTGCTGTATTATATTCTGCATTATTATATTCAGCATTATTATATTCTGCATTATTACATTCTGCAGTATTACATTCTGCATTATTATATTCTGCATTATTACATTCTGCAGTATTATATTCTGCATTATTATATTATGCATTATTACATTCTGCAGTATTATATTCTGCATTATTATATTATGCATTATTACATTCTGCAGTATTATATTCTGCATTATCACATTCTGCATTATTCCATTCTGCAGTATTACATTTATTATATTCTGCATTATTATATACGGCATCTCGTGCCCATTTTTCCTTTAAATTTGAGCCATTTCAAAAGACACGGCGATTAAACTTGTGTATTCACATGTTTGATCGTGAATTTGGAGTTGCTTGTTTTTTCTGTTTATTTGTTTTGGTTACACTTACGCAACGGGCTCTGGTTGGGTAACGCATTTTGTAAGTTCTTTCTGGGAAAACAACAGACATCAACAGCCACTTAAGAGATGAAGAAACAAAACGTGTCAAACGGACGAAAAAGCGTAACCTGACAGAGCATTCGGGCAGGTCAGAGATGTGGGAGAGAAGAAAGGAAAAGAAAAGGATTGTGGGGAGGAGAACGGAAGAAAACTAGACGAAACGATGGTGGGAAACGAAAGAGCGAGAGAAAGAAAAAAAGAAAGAAAAAAACCACAAAGAGAAGCGAGCAACTAGACAGAAAAAGAGGTGGCATGAAGTCGAAGTGCTGAAGCTAAATTTGTGCTGATGACCTCTTTTAAAGCCTCAAACTGGTTTTACAGAAAATGGCTACCTGGCTCCCTCCCTACGTAGGGTTCACAGCAAGCTAACAGCAGGGTCCTTGGTGTCCGGGCCAGTCTGGTTCGCCCTCCCCTCCAACTAGCAACATGTAGCGTGTTTCAAACCCCCCCCCCCCCATCATTACCCTCCGTAGCTTTGGCCCTGCTTGAATAGAAACGACGTTTGGAGAGTTTGGTTGGACACGTGTTAGGACAGTAGCCTGAGTTGAGTGTGTATCTTGGGTGCCTTCACAGACTGTCTGTATATCTACAGCTGCATCTTCACAGACAGATTGTCTATATACCCATACACAGTACAAAACTGAGTGTTAATTTAACTCTGAGAGTGTACAAATGGAGGAAGTTAAATTAACACTCGGGATTTTATTGGGTAGCCACATCTCCAGACAGTCTATATACCTATAGCTGTATCCTCACAGACAGACTGTCTGTATACCCATAGCTGTATCTTCACAGACAGACTGTCTATATACCTATAGCTGTATCCTCACAGACAGACTGTCTGTATACCTATAGCTGCATCTTCACAGACAGACTGTCTGTATACCTATAGCTGCATCCTCACAGACAGACTGTCTATATACCTATAGCTGTATCTTCACAGACAGACTGTCTGTATACCTATAGCTGCATCCTCACAGACAGTCTATATACCTATAGCTGCATCTTCACAGACAGACTGTCTGTATACCTATAGCTGCATCTTCACAGACAGACTGTCTATATACCTATAGGTGCATCTTCACAGACAGACTGTCTATATACCTATAGCTGCATCCTCACAGACAGTCTATATACCTATAGCTGCATCTTCACAGACAAACTGTCTGTATACCTATAGCTGCATCTTCACAGACAGACAGTCTATATACCTATAGGTGCATCTTCACAGACAGACTGTCTATATACCTATAGCTGCATCCTCACAGACAGACTGTCTGTATACCTATAGCTGTTTCTTCACAGACAGACTGTCTATATACCTATAGCTGTTTCTTCACAGACAGACTGTCTGTATACCTATAGCTGCATCTTCACAGACAGACTGTCTGTATACCCATAGCTGCATCTTCACAGATAGACTGTCTGTATACCCATAGCTGCATCTTCACAGATAGACTGTCTGTATACCTATAGCTGCATCTTCACAGACAGACAGTCTGTATACCCATAGCTGTTTCTTCACAGACAGACAGTCTATATACCTATAGCTGTATCTTCACAGACAGACTGTCTATATACCTATAGCTGTATCCTCACAGACAGACTGTCTATATACCTATAGCTGTATCTTCACAGACAGACTGTCTGTATACCTATAGCTGCATCCTCACAGACAGACTGTCTATATACCTATAGCTGTTTCTTCACAGACAGACTGTCTGTATACCTATAGCTGCATCTTCACAGACAGACTGTCTATATACCTATAGCTGTTTCTTCACAGACAGACAGTCTATATACCTATAGCTGTATCCTCACAGACAGACTGTCTATATACCTATAGCTGCATCCTCACAGACAGACTGTCTATATACCTATAGCTGCATCTTCACAGACAGACTGTCTGTATACCCATAGCTGCATCCTCACAGACAGACTGTCTATATACCTATAGCTGTATCTTCACAGATAGACTGTCTGTATACCCATAGCTGCATCTTCACAGATAGACTGTCTGTATACCTATAGCTGCATCTTCACAGACAGACAGTCTATATACCTATAGCTGTATCTTCACAGACAGACTGTCTATATACCTATAGCTGTATCCTCACAGACAGACTGTCTATATACCTATAGCTGCATCCTCACAGACAGACTGTCTATATACCTATAGCTGCATCTTCACAGACAGACTGTCTGTATACCCATAGCTGCATCCTCACAGACAGACTGTCTATATACCTATAGCTGTATCTTCACAGACAGACTGTCTGTATACCTATAGCTGCATCCTCACAGACAGACTGTCTATATACCTATAGCTGTTTCTTCACAGACAGACTGTCTGTATACCTATAGCTGCATCTTCACAGACAGACTGTCTGTATACCCATAGCTGCATCTTCACAGATAGACTGTCTGTATACCTATAGCTGCATCCTCACAGACAGACTGTCTGTATACCTATAGCTGCATCCTCACAGACAGTCTATATACCTATAGCTGCATCTTCACAGACAGACTGTCTATATACCTATAGCTGCATCTTCACAGACAGACTGTCTGTATACCTATAGCTGCATCTTCACAGACAGACTGTCTGTATACCTATAGCTGCATCTTCACAAACAGACTGTCTGTATATCCATAGCTGCATCATCACAGACAGTCTGTATACCTATAGCTGCATCTTCACAGACAGACTGTCTGTATACCTATAGCTGCATCTTCACAAACAGACTGTCTGTATACCTATAGCTGCATCCTCACAGACAGACTGTCTGTATACCTATAGCTGCATCCTCACAGACAGTCTATATACCTATAGCTGCATCCTCACAGACAGACTGTCTGTATACCTATAGCTGCATCCTCACAGACAGACTGTCTGTATACCTATAGCTGCATCCTCACAGACAGTCTATATACCTATAGCTGCATCTTCACAGACAGACTGTCTATATACCTATAGCTGCATCTTCACAGACAGACTGTCTGTATACCTATAGCTGCATCTTCACAGACAGACTGTCTGTATACCTATAGCTGCATCTTCACAAACAGACTGTCTGTATATCCATAGCTGCATCATCACAGACAGTCTGTATACCTATAGCTGCATCTTCACAGACAGACTGTCTGTATACCTATAGCTGCATCTTCACAAACAGACTGTCTGTATACCTATAGCTGCATCCTCACAGACAGACTGTCTGTATACCTATAGCTGCATCCTCACAGACAGTCTATATACCTATAGCTGCATCCTCACAGACAGACTGTCTGTATACCTATAGCTGCATCCTCACAGACAGACTGTCTGTATACCTATAGCTGCATCCTCACAGACAGACTGTCTGTATACCTATAGCTGCATCTTCACAGACAGACTGTCTGTATACCCATAGCTGCATCTTCACAGACAGACTGTCTATATACGTATAGCTGCATCATCACAGACAGACTGTCTATATACGTATAGCTGCATCATCACAGACAGTCTGTATACCTATAGCTGCATCTTCACAGACAGACTGTCTATATACGTATAGCTGCATCTTCACAGACAGACTGTCTATATACCCATAGCTGCATCCTCACAGACGGTATCTGGAGACCACATCTCTTAAGCAGTGTACTACCCCTGGATATCTGTTCCTTATCAAGGATGTTTGGGCGAAACCACAGCGAGTAATGGCTTGGTTAGGACGACATTTTAAAATTGTTTTTTTCCACACCAAAAAAAAAACAAACACCCACCAAAACTTGACATGAATAAACTCATGACTAACCAACTGAAGAGTATACGTGTTATCTCTTGCTTGTGGACAGCTAGAATACTGTGGTGCATTATCATCAGGAGCGCTCGCTGATTTCCGCTCTTCAGACCCGAGAAGGGTTCAAAGGAAACAACAAATAGGTAGCCCGCCACCTAAAATAACCGAGCGCACGCTTAAGTGTCGCCAGCATCACACAGCAACTGACCTACGCGCACCTAAAGCTGCACCCTTGAGGCTTTGTTTGTTCCTCTGCACGAATTTTGATTTCAGTTTTTCATCCCTGGGTCCTTTTTTTAACGTTTATATATCAAATCTCTTCTCACCCAGCAACGACAAACCCTTCGGCCTCTCTGCAGCGATATTGCACGACTGCATTGTTTGCAGCCGTGCAGTCTTTCGCAATGAACACAACGACCCTGCGGTTGTTCAGCGTGAGTAAATGTGGACTTCTACAGCGAGGCAAATGATAGTGAATACATACTGCAAGCTATTTAGGGTCTGTTTTGTGGGTTTGTTGTTGTTTGGCTTGTCTTGAGAAAAGTTGCCAGATCCGCCTCGAGGCTGTCCTACAGTCCTCCTTGAACTTGTATCTGGAGGACTAGTCTGGGACTCGATTTGCTCAAGCCCGTGTGGACCGTCACCAAAGCAGCCTCACACGCAGGCTGCAGGTGAAGAGGTGCGGAGCGGCATCTTTGACAGGAACTGATCTGCGGCGTCGCCGTGACAGCGAACGTACGCCTCCTGTGAAACGATGCCCCCCAGCGTCTCGAGAACAAAACGGAAAAGCGTCGGTGTTTTCTGCGAATCGTCGCTCATTTTTGGTTTTTTAACGAATGACGAGACTTCAGCAGTTCGGAATACACAGTATGCGTACGACTCTCGCTGGGTACAGACGACCGAAAATATGTAAAAAAAATAACAAAGTCACAATAATTCATATTTAATGCTACCAATTAAACATTGAAATATTGAAAATCAGTAAAACACGTTGGGCGGTTTATCCTTATCTCTCGATGGGACAGGGTTTCGTTCCACTAAGAGATAAGCAACCATGCCCCCCCCCCCTCGCCACTCACCAGCATTTCCAAAACTCATCCATAGACAAACGGTCGATAGCAACATGCCCCTGTCCCACATGGCGACGGTAACGGCGGCTCCACACAGATGTCGGGCGGGTGGGCTTCTTTATTTTCTCGGCGGGACTACAGCGCAGAAAACACACTGAAGAAGTAGCTGGTCTGCCTTCCCTACAGCTCAGATCTGCGTGTTATGCACAGCCAGAGGGGAAGTTGTGGTTGGCGCTCTCAGTCCACTTCTCTCAGATCTCATAAGACTACTTCCCTTGTAACACCAAACCAGAAGGACACATTACACAGGTCTTTACTCAACAGTGAACCGACTCCTTCTCTTCTGAGCTTTCAAATACACACCGTTTGCCATGGACGCTAGCTGCATTTAGCCTGCAGTGCCTGTCGACCTCAACACGAACCCATCATGGGCAGAAAAACAAAAAAACATACCTAGATGCAGTTCGGTCATAAAATATTTATTAACTGTGTTTACAGTACACATGGAAGCTTGTAAATGGAGTCGACTGTCTTAAGTCTCACTACGGTGAAATCATGAATAGGAAGAGAACCGGACGAACAGATACAGAGAAACGAGAAGAGGATGGGTTCTCCTCGCCAGAGTGGTGGTGGCTTCATTTTAACGGTCGACTTCTCCAAACACTATGTCCTGTGTGCCTGCCACAAGAAAGAAAAGAAAAAGAGCTTCATTCAACTTCAATTCATGCAGTTCAGTACTGACCAACACACATTACCACAACATTTACAGAACAAATCAGATTATGTTTCTGCCAGCTTGATGGTCTGATTCACTCTTATATATATATATGGATCCTCTGAAGCTGGTTTCTGCTGCTTTGGAATGACAAAAAAAGAGGAGTATGAATGTTTTCAGTCAAGTTCAACATTATCTTACCGATAATGGCCACCACATCGGCTAACATGTGCCCCTTGGCCATTTTATCCAGACTGGCCTAGAAGGAGGAAAGCAGTAAACTCATTAATATTGAAACAACCTGAAAACCCACACTGCACATGAGGAAAGAAAGTGTAGATTAGGCCTGTGCTGACTGGCGATCAGATCATACGGACGACTGATGGTCAACGACTGGTGTTTCCTCGCTGATATTAAGGTGATTTTAATTGAGTTACTATCAGATCTTAGATGTGATTAAAATAACCTCTAGAATCTACACCCGAATGTGCATTTAGAGATGTTTCTGGAGGGCGTCCGGGTAGCTTGGCGGTCTATTCCGTTACCTACCAACACGGGGATCCCGGTTCGAATCCCCGTGTTGCGTTCGGCTTGGTTGGGCGTCCCTACAGACAATATTGGACGGGTCTGCAGGTGGGAAGCCGGATCAAAATCAGAACCAGAATACTTTATTCATCCCCAAGGTGAAACTGGGTCCTATTACAGACACTCACGCGCTGGTAAATAAAAACTAAAACCTGACAAGATATGAGATAACGAGAAAAGAGAAAAACAGAAACAAATAGAAATAAAAGATGAAATAAGAAATAGAATTAAGAACAGAATATATAAACATATGTGCAGCATGCACATATGTTTATCCTATCTATACTGCACTACCGCAGCACGAAACAAACACCCGACAGGGTAAAACAAGGATGTGGGTATGATTGCTGCACTAGCGCCTCCGCTGGTTGGTCGGGGCACCTGTTCAGGGGGGAAGGGGAACTGGGGGGAATAGCGTGATCCTCCCACGTGCTACGTCCCCCTGGTGAAACTCCTCACTGTCAGGTGAAAAGGAGCGACTGGCGACTCCACATGTATCGGAGGAGGCATGTGGTAGTCTGCAACCCTCCCCGGATCAGCAGAGGGGGTGGAGCAGCGACCGGGACGGCTCAGAAGAGTGGGATAATTGGCCGGATACAATTGGGGAGAAAAAGAGGTGGGGGGGGGGTGTTTCTGGTGGAGCAGCATGTCTGCCCGCTGAGCCTCGTTAATCAGCACCAGTTAATTTTAAATCCTTCACTACAAACCAGTCTGCCGTCTCTTTTCAATGGCTCTGACACACCACAACTCCGTTCTCCATGTGGCTGCTCACCCAGACTTCGCTCTGCGCTCCATAAGAGTAGTTAATGTTACGGATAGGATCTGGATTGTGATATTAAAGTTAAGACTCCAATTGGGATAAGCGGCCTGGATAATGGATGGCTGGATATTAAAGATAATAACGTTAAACAGAACATGATGCTGTGATGTTGTCACACTAAGCCAGTGGTTCTCAAACTTTTCTGTCATGCCCCCCGCCTCAACAAAATGGTGACAAAAATGAGCCAAGTTTAACTTTCTTTAAATAACATCAAGATCATGAACACTCCTTTCACTTTTCTTTCGGCAATTTCTGTTGTGCGAGCAGCAAACCCAAGTTCCACTTCAACTTTATCAAACCTATTTTTGTGACATTTGTCACTAGATTGCACCATCAGTGCGTGCAAAAGAAGAAATGCAGATATTTAGGAAAAACGATGAGCAAGTCAGTTTGTGCGAGCTCAGGTCTTATCACTGCATTAGTGGCTGCGATGAGCCTGTTTTGCACTGCATGTCTTCTGGAAACGGGGTTGCAGGCTTGATACCGCCACTCTCAAGTCGTGCTCAATGTCGAGCTTAGATCTGTACTTGGTTTTAAGTGAGGCAACGGCAGAAAAGCCCATCTCACAGAGACAGGATGCGGCGAAGGGAGGCAGAATGCCCACAGCCCTCTGTCCCATGAGTGGACACTCCCTTTCCACACCAAGCCAGAGCTCACTCGGTGTCTGGGCTGTAAAGCTCGGGCCTCAGGGAGGAGGCAGATGTCATCTCCATGAGCTGGTCCTCTTCTGCGGAGCTGAAATCAGCAGGTGCTGCTGCACTGAATGGATCTGTCACACAGTCATACGGAGCACTGTTGTCTGGGAAGTATTTTTGGAAAAAAAAATCCTCTCAGGGAAGAGATGTGCTCCTTAAGACATGAAATCACTGTGGTGGCTCCAGAATCACTGGTTTCAAGAACTCGGATTCTCAAAGAAATCGGTATTTCCTCGATCAAGCCACCTGCACCACATCTCAAGCTTTTAAGTGAATGCACTGATCTTGTCTGCCAGGTGAGGAAGGTGCTTATCTCCGCCTTGAAGTTGAAGATTCAATTCATTCAGCTTTCCAGATATATCACTGAGGTAGGCCAGATTCAGAGGCCAGCTTCATGCATATGCTCCTCCAGCAACACCCGAATTTCCTCTCTGAGCTCAGACTCGTGACAACACTTTACCACACGACAGCCACCTCGCCTCGCTGTGAAACAACACAGCTGAATGTTTAGCTCTCATTTCCTCACCAAATGCAGAGAACAACCGCACTCTCAGCAGTCTTGTTTTGATGAAATTGACCATGCTAACAACATCAGTCAAAACCTGGTTTAGATCAGGGCTAACCCGTCTTGATGCTAGCGCTGCTCTGTGTATGACAGTGCGTCCATTGCACATTTGGGGAGACCCTCTCGATTAGTGCCTGCAATCCCTTCGTTTTCCCTGCCACGGTCTGTGCACCATCCGTGCAAACGCTCGCCCAGTTCTCGCCCAGTTCTCCCATTTCAGCCCATGTTCTGCCAGCTGTATCATTGGACAGACGGACAGCCTTCAATTTTGCGGCGCTTGTCTCATCAAACAGTTGACACCGTGTCTAAAGCCGCAGGAAGTAGGAGCTCCTCTGCTATTGTGTGTGGTTTCTTGCAATTGTGTATGTGACTTTGTATGAGACCATGAGTGCTTTGTTGTTCACTGATGCAGCTTTTACAAAGCAGTGCTCCTGCTGACGGTATGCACCACACTGTCTCTGAAAGAACTCGAGCGGTTTATTGACATGACTGAGGTGTAATGTCTCTAAGTGCCTTCTTAATGTGTTTTGGTCTCGTTCTACCAGCTGCCAGAGCTTTCAGACATAAAATACACACTGGTCTCTCCTCATCTCCCACCACATTCACTGTGAACCCAACAGCAAGATAGGCTTCGTCATATTTTCTTAACTTGGTTTTTGGTTGATTACCGCCAGCTAAGCTCTTTGTCTCCTTTGTCTCGGGAGGATCACCCGTCTTTCTTTTCGGCCCTGTCAAACATCTCTCCATTCTGTGAACCTACAGACTCTCTGTCTCACAAAAGCACGTTTTGTTGATATTTTCGCCGTGAAACAGATTCCGTAGTTGTAGCTCCGCACTACCCCCCCCCCCCAGAATGCCTCTGTGCCCCCCCCCCCTGGGGGGGGGTGCACCACACACTGAGAAACGCTGCCTTAAGCACGGATGTTTAGAAGGGAGCCGTTGTTTGAACAGAGGAGACATTGCTATTAAATAGATTTTTTTAACATTTAAATATATTAAATAAGATGTTCACAATTTTTGGGGGCGTCCTGGTAGCATAGCGGTCTATTCCATTGTCTACCAACGCAGGGGTCGCCGGTTCGAATCCCCGTGTTACCTCCAGCGTGGTCGGGAGTCCCTACAAACACAACTGACCTTGTCTGCGGGTGGCAAGGCAGATGTGGGTGTGTGTCCTGGTCGCTGCACTAGCGCCTCCTCTGGTCAGTTGGGGCACCTGTTCGGGGGCAGGGGGAACGGGGGGGAATAGAATGATCCTCCCATGTGCTACGTCCCCCTGGTGAAACTCCTCACTGTCAGGTGAAAAGGAGCAACTGGTGACTCCACATGTATGGGAGGAGGAATGTGGTAGTCTGCAGCCCTCCCCGGATCGGCAGAGGGGGTGGAGCAGAGACCAGGACGGCTCAGAAGAGTTGGGTAATTGGCTGGAAACAATTGGGGAGTAAAAGGGGGAGAAAAAAAACCCAAAACAAAACATGTTCACACTTTTTTTTTTTTTTGAATTTTAACATTTTTCTCCCCAGTTGTACTTGGCCAACTACCCCACTCTTCCGAGCCGTCCCGGTCTCTGCTCCACCCCCTCTGCCGATCCGGGGGAGGGCTGCAGACTACCACATTCCTCCTCCGATACATGTGGAGTCGCCAGTTGCTCCTTTTCACCTGACAGTGAGGAGTTTCACCAGGGGGCTGTAGTGTGTGGGAGGATCACGCTATTCCCGCCAGTTCCCCCTCCCCCTGACCGACCAGAGGAGGCGCTAGTGCAGCGACCAGGACACAAATCCACATCTGGCTTCCCACCTGCAGACACAGCCAATAGTGTCTGTAGGGACACCCGACCAAACTGGAGGTAACACGGGGATTTGAACCGGCGATCCCTGTGTTGGTAGGCAATGGAATAGACCGCTCCGCAGTACACACTCTTTTATAAACGTTTATTCACCAAACTTTAAACTGTACTGCTTGCAGAAACCTTGAAGGTTCAATTATTTCAAAGCTCTGTCAGAAGATGAGCCACGCTCAAGATGATTATTCAAAATCTCTTATCCAAATTAAAGAGAGACTGACATGCCCTTTCTGAACACATTTTTTAACAGTGGGAGTTTGAATCACAACCAAAAATAGGCGTGGTTTTAAGAATTCAAAGCTATTGGCTACTGTCTTCCTGGGTGGGTGGGGCTCGGCAATTCTCGAGTAGCCACGATTGAAAATAGAAACGACTGCCCAAACGTAGTTTAGCTTAGTGCTTCACGATAAACCTAATCACAATCGCGACGTCAGCCTGTGCAATTACATAACCGCAACAGGCGGCGACTTAATTAAATAATTAAATGCGCGTGTGTGAACGTTTGTTAGCGTGCAGTCTGCATATCTACGCCCATAATGAAGAGATGACCAATCGGTCTCTGTTTAGGCAGTGAAGCGTGTGCAGTCTACGGTCACATGACTACCCGGCGTGCTGTGTGCAGACCACAAAGAAGGAAAAAATGGATGCAGATGACAACGAGCAGGATAACGCTGATGAACTGGTGGCAAAAAACAAAAAACAAAACCGCAACCCCTGTTACATGGCAATATTTTGGATTCAAGCTCAGCGACATCGAGCAGAAAGAGGTGCTGTGTAAAACATGCAAAATGAAAGTCGCTACATGTCGCCGCAACACGACAGAATTGTATTATTTATATATGTATACATTTGTTTATTATATCGCATCACAAATTGCATTATTGTCCACAATAATCGCAATATGACTTTTTCACCAAATCGTGCAGCACTACTTTAGATGTTACCAAATTTCAACAAGCAGTGTAAGTTCTTCTTCCTAATTTAAGAAGCTATAGCCGAAAGTTCATACTGCAACCTCTTCTAACGGTTTGCTTTCATAAACTATCAAAATGCCCAACCTTAAACATAGTCAGCCAACACGGTGAAGTTGAGCTCCAACTCGTGTTCCCGCAGGCCGAGGATTTTAAAAAATGGTTCCATAACACTTCATAAAATGCACTTAATGAACTATAAGCAGCCTTGAGGAGGAGTCGTTAAATATGCTAAATAATTGATGGCTGGTGTGTTCAATAATTCACGGCGTCTAGAGAAGTTGAAGCACGCACCAAGTGAGCGAATCCGGGAGCTTTGATCTTGCAGCGGTAGGGTCTGCTGGAACCGTCCGAGACCAGATAAACACCAAACTCTCCCTGGAAAGGGACACACACACAAGCTTGTTACATAACCCCAACAACATGGCTCTCATCCTTATAAAAAAGAATTCATTTCAGAGACGTGACACACATCTACATACTGAAGATGAACGGATCTCAACATGATAACACTTTGGCGGGGGGGGGTCTGTTCTGCTGGTTTTAAATGCTGCACTTGACCAGATGAAATCATAGAGCCTTCATATCAATACGATTTCTACACAGCAATTCTAAAAATTACACGCACAACAAATCATAAACACACACTTTTAGGGCAATCCATTATCCAGGTCACTGCGACGCAGGCCTCACCTTAGGAGCCTCCACGGCTGTGTATGTGGCCCCAGGGGGCACCTGGTAACCCTCTGTGTACAGCTTGAAGTGGTGGATCAGAGACTCCATGGACATCTACCGTGGGATCACAAAAAGACACATTACAACTCAACAGCATACCAGTGGTGTGTAATACATCCATGCCACGTTGCTTTAATAATGTTTCATTACAAGGTCACAAATACTTTTACAACAACACACAAAGAACAACCGCCATCTTTAAGAGGTATTCGTGGTGAACTCATGCCTGAAGCAAAGACGAACTATAAGGTTGTTTTTTTTTGGGGGGGGGGGGGTCCGATTTTCCCACTCTTATCAATTACCCCACTCTTCCGAGCCATCCCGGTTGCTGCTCCACCCCCTCTGCCGATCTGAGGAGGGCTGCAGACTACCACATGCCTCCTCTGATACACGTGGAGTCACCAGCCGCTTTTCACCTGACACTGAGGAGTTTCGCCAGGGGGACGCAGCGCGTGGGAGGATCACGCTATTCCCCCCAGTCCACCCCCCCCCAAACAGATGCCCCGACCAACCAGAGGAGGTGCTAGTGCGGCGACCAGGACACATACCCACACCCAGCTTCCCACCTGCAGACACGGCCAATTGTGTCTGTGGGGACGCGCGACCAAGCCGGAGGTAACACGGGGATTCGAACCGGCGATCCCTGTGTTGGTAGGCAACGGAATAGACCGCTACGCTACCTGGACATCCTCGAATGATAAGTTTTGAGTTTAATCAGCCACACAGTAATTTTGGAGGACTGTCTGAAGTCTTCAAAGATGATCATGTAAAGAAAAACTAGCAAGATAAAAGTTAGTTCTACTCATCAGTACATCTAAAACACAGAGGATGAAGCCCGACAGTAAACATGGCAGAAGAGAAAAGAATTTAAATTTGGGAAGGTAAAAAAGGGGGGCTTATAAAGACATGATTCAACCTCTTTAAAGGAAAAAAAAAAAAAAGTAAATGTTGTGAGCCGAGTGCAAGTATGGGGGAAAAAAACTCTCCCTGCTAGCCTCACCTTCATCTCAGACCTCTTGGGTGGAGCAACTTTGGCATCATCCACCTTTATCTCCCCCTCTGGCATCTTGTTTAGCGCCTGAAGCACGATCCTCAAAGACTGCCTCATCTCCTCCACTCTGCAAAGGTACCTTCACCACACACAAGAGGAAAAGGAAGGACAGGTTGGATGGAGGCTGTGCTACAACTGCACAATCTGTAAAAACTTTGCATCCCAAATAAAGTTTTTGTGTTTGTGAGTGCAGTCAGACGTGCAGTGTGTTTGAATAAATTGTGGCTTGACATCATGGCTAAAAGGTTTCTAATGGAACAGCAAAAGCCGGGGAAATAACTGACAGCAATTCATTTGAAGTGCTTACCTGTCGTAGCAGTCTCCTTTGCTCCCAATGGGAACGTCAAATTCCACCTCGTCATACTTGTCATAGGGTTGAGACTTCCTCAGGTCCCATTTGATACCCGACCCTCTTAGCATCACGCCACTGACAGAGGAGAGAAAGGATGAGTGTCAAACGTCACTCTTGTACAGCTTGGGAAGCTACTTACGAGCGGCATTTTGGTTTTGTTTTTTCATTTGGGTCATTATACTTTCCAAAGGACTCGAGATCAACTTATAAAATATTTTCAGAACATCTCTAAAACTTTTTGGCTGACTTCCACAATTTTTGCCAGTGTCAAACTCCTAAAGGAGTGCTACACAAGGACAAGCAAGCGCCAGAAAATGGCAGTATGAACAGCAAAGCAGGGGAGTGTCACCAAGTCTTTGTCAGCCATTACCTGAAGCCACAGTTAAGGGCATCCTCAGCAGACACCACCCCGATGTCCACAGTGCGGTTCTTCCAAATACGGTTGTTGGTCAACATCTACCCACAGGAAAAAGAAAACGTTAGAAAATCTACCAGTCCCGTCTCTGCCTAAACCATCACGCCAGCCCTTTATCTTTTCAAGAGGCCAGGTTGACATAAAAATGCTGCTTATTACGGTTGGTCAAAATTTTCCTACCGGCCACCATCAGCCCAACAACCGGCAATTGCCGATGTATTCGTGATATGAGGAAGATCCACTGACTTGGTGGAAAGCGCACAAAAAGTGCTGTCCTTGAATGTCGAACAAGGCAAGGAAATATCTGTGCACACCAGCCATGAGCACGCTGTCAGACAGGGTGTTAAGCATGGCTGGAAATATCATCACCCACCTGCACACTTTGCTTACACCAGATCAGGTAAGGATGCTTGTTTTCCTTTTGAAGAATCTGTAAACTTTTCGGTAACACAATTTTTTTTTGTTAGGTTTTTTTTGCACAGGGATAGCCTACAATTTCTTTAGATTTATTTTTATTTGCACCTTATTTTTACATTTTTCCTAATTCACTGTTCGTTAAGTAATAAGCTAAAGGGTGTTTTTAGCCACGGTGCAAAGCGGCATTATTATTATTTTGCGCTTTGTTTTTCCAGTTTTTGTGTTTTTGTTTTCGGAGGGAACTCGGCGTAGAGCCGCTGCTCCTTCGTGTCGAAAGGAGCCAGTTGCGGTGGTTCGGGCATCTGATTAGGATGCCTCCCGGGCGCCTTCCGTTGGAGGTTTACTGGACATGACCAACTGGGAGGAGACCCCGGGGTAGACCCAGAACTCGGTGGAGGAACTCCATGTCCAATCTGGCCTGGGAACGCCTTGGGATCCCCCAGGAGGAGCTGGAGGGTGTTGCTGGGGAGAGGGACGTCTGGAGTGCCCTACTTAGCTTGCTGCCACCGCGACCCGACCCCGGAGAAGCGGCTGGTGATGAATGAATGAACTTTGTTTTTCCATTGTTCAAATTTATTTAAGCAATACAAGAGGCTACACTGTGTGATTTTAGAACAGCTTGATGGCGTTTTTAGCCACAACTGAAAGGGCATTATTATTATTTTATTTGTCCTCTTTTTCTCCCCAGTTGTACTTGGCCATTACCCCACTCTTCCGAGCCGTCCCAGTCACTGCTCCACCCCCTCTGCCGATCCAGGGAGGGCTGCAGACTACCACATCCCTCCTCCGATACATATGGAGTCACCAGCCGCTTCTTTTCACCTGACAGTGAGGAGTTTCACCAGGGGAAGTAGCACGTGGGAGGATCACGCTATTTCCCCCTCCCCCCCGAACAGGCGCTCTGACCGACCAGAGGAGGCGCTAGTGCAGCGACCAGGACACACACCCACGTCCAGCTTCCTGCCCGCAGACCCAGTCAATTGTGTCTGTAGGGACGCCGGACCAAGCCGGAGGTAACACGGGGATTTGAACTGCCTTCCCCATGTTGGTAGGCAACGGAATAGACTGCTACGCTACCCGGACGCCGGCATTATTATTATTTTGCATTTTATTTGTCCTCTGTTCATAGTTCTATATTTAAGCAATAGCCTATGTTACGATAGGCTGTAGCCTATATTATTATTATTTTGTGCGAATGTTATCTGATTTGTGTGGACCAAATATTTATTCTGTTTGAATGAAATTGTCTTCACCTTATTACATTACGTTACATTACAGTCATTTAGCCGACGCTTTTATCCAAAGCGACTTACAATAAGTGCATCATTTAACGTAGGAAATCAGGAGAACTACTAGTCATCAGAGGTCATAAGTGCATCTAAACAAGCATCTAAGAGCAAAACCAGCGCTGAAGTAAAAGTGCAAGAAAGATTTTTTTTTTTAAATGAGTGAATACAATAAGTGCTAAGAACAAGTAACAGGGTAGTAGTTCTTGAAGAGGTGAGTTTTCAACCTGCACCGAAAGATGGGCAGCGACTCCGCTGTCCTGACATCAGTGGGGAGTTCATTCCACCACTGTAGGGCCAGGACAGAAAAGAGCCGTGACCGGGCCGATCGGCAGCAGGGGCCTCTGAGCAACGGGGCAACCAGGTGTCCCGAGGCAGCAGATCAAAGTGGTCGGGCGGGGGTGTAGGGGTTGACCATGGCCTGGAGATAGGAAGGAGCTGTTCCTTTCACTGCCCTGCAGGCTAGCACCAGAGTCTTAAACCGGATGCGAGCAGCTACTGGGAGCCAGTGTAGGGACATGAGAAGGGGAGTTGTGTGGGAGAACTTAGGGCGGTTGAACACCAGACGAGCTGCAGCTTTCTGAACAAGCTCCAGAGGTCTGATGGCCGACGCCGGGGCGCCAGCAAGGAGGGAGTTGCCGTAGTCCAGCCGGGAGATGACCAGAGCCTGGATGAGCACCTGTGCCATCTCATCAGTGAGGAATGGGCAAATCCTCCTGATGTTATAGAGGAGAAATCTGCAGGAGCGAGCAACCGATGCAACGTTTGCAGCAAATGACAGTTGGTCGCCCAGGATCACACCCAAATTCCTCACAGTCTGAGTTGGCGTCACCACGGTGTTGTCAATGGTGATGGCCAGGTCTCAGTGCGGGCAACCTTTCTCTGGGAGGAACGTCAGCTCTGTCTTGTCCAGATTGAGCTTCCTTATCTGCTGACATCCGCAATCTTCAATGTGAAAATCTAATTTTACAGAAACTTCTGTTACAGCCTATAGGCTGCTCTTCTTCAGTTAAACAAAATAAATCACTTTTGCTAAGCAATAAGCTGTAAAGACGGGCTGAACAGCTGTCTGACACAATTTGAAAGAGTCCGATGGCGTCAGATGAAGGACGCCTCTGCTTGCATCCTCCAAATGAACAAACAGGTGGGGATAACATAACTATGCTATTCAATGATCAGGGTGTGCGCAACTGCACATACAGTTTTTGGTGTAGTTCTCAAATATGATTTATGAATTGACATTGCTTGTCAGCACCAATTGATCGGACAGCAACCACTTAAGACGGCTTAACTGTCATTTAGTCACTGCCCTGTTTTGTGAAATCAGTGCAATAAGAATATGCATATGGTCCAACTCCATCTGCCAGTTCCTATTTGTGCACGCTTTGAATTGCACTTTACAGGTTAATTATTAACCAAGTTGAATTCTTGAGGAGGCAGACCATTAAATTAACAAAATAAAAGGAAAACAATCTCGCAAAAAAAAACAACTGTTGATTGGACTCAGCCAATCACCAATAGCTTGTTTGCAGTTACGTGATTCTGATGACACATGAGTTTCAGATGGAGGGCAGGAAGAAAAGCAGAATGGACGAGATGGAGCTAGTTTAGCCCAAACTGTGCTAGTTTAGATGATATTATGAGAGAACGGTATAAAGAGAAAGTAAGATATATTGGACATGATCCTTATGAAGAGTGACTTTTTTGACGAAGTGGTTACTGTACACACACGCGTTATCCAACTCCGCTCCTCCCGACCGCAGATGACGGTTCGCAAGCCATTTTTTCCGCCGTTTTCGGTCAATTTCTTGCACACACCCCCCGCCCCGAACAACTTTTGGTACTCAATAAAAACTCCTTGTGGTTTCTCAGTTAATGACGCCAAACAGAGGCATTTTGAAAGTTTGTGATAGTGCTTCCTATGTAGAAAATCACTTCCTGCCCTCCATCTGTAGTTCGTGACGTCATATGCAAACAACCTATTGCCGATATATTCGTCCAATTCACCCAAGCCTATTGCCTACCTCTTCCACTTCATCGATCCTGATGGAGAAGTTCTTGCTCCACTCATAGATGTCGTCCATCAGACCAAGTGGCAAGTCCTGCAACAAAGTTAGGACACATAAGCATTCCGATTGTTAGCATCTTTTCCACAAGCCACATACATAATAACTTGACATGCACAGACTGTAAAAAAACAAGAACCTCACTTTGTAGCTATGAATAACTTACAACCTACGTCTAACAAAACATGTGCTCATTTTCAACGAAATATCAGTCATAGAATGATGGAAGAGTAGTTCATAGAATGTCTACCCACAGGATATCTGGTTGCATCATTAGCTCTGCACACAAATGCAGTCACTTTAACTTTCAAATATATAAATAAGCAGCAAATCTAGAGCATAGCTTAGAGAATGGCATCTTTCAAAGCATATTCCTACCTGGTGCACACCACCGGGTCTAACGTAGGCAGCATGCATCCTGGCTCCAGACACGCGTTCATAGAACTCAAACATCTGTTTAAAGGAGGACAGTAAAACATTTAGAGGGATAAGCAGAGTAAAGGGCTGTCAGAGGGAAAATTACAAAGCTTTTCTCAAAAAATGGGAATGTAATGGTTAGGAAGATTGCGCCTGCCATATGGCATTGAAGTACCAGCTTAAATGCCTTTTGTCTGAGATAGGCAGCATATCAACTTTAGGCAACGTTTGAGGTTAGAGGATGTCATTCAAAAGGTAAATATTTATTAAAGCCTGGTTTGGCCTGACATGGCACTACAAGAATAATGATTGTGTTTGTGATCTCCCATAAAGTCTTCAAAATGAGAATTTCAACATAGTCTTTCAGGATTGGCACTAAAATTAATTTGCTATAAGAGATAGACTAGGTACATCAAATCTTTTGAACTAGTAAATGTACACCACAGTAAGTGGGCAACTTTAGATGTGGCAATGGCTTGTTGGCTTGTAATCAGAAGAAGCTCAGTGCTAATCTGCAGACTGGCTTGAGAAAATCTGGTCATGTTGACAAGTATAAGTAAGGTCAGTCTGAAAAGATGCGTACTCATCAAGTTCTAAATTTCTTAAATCAAGGTTTAATTAAAAGGGAGGGGGGCCGAGATGTTAACCTAAATGAAAGGAAAAAAAGGGCGGAAGGATTAAAGCTTAAATTTAACCTTTTAAGGCTAACCAAACCCAACCCCAAATATGAGTGACACCAAACATCAAATAGTGAAAAGGATGGTACTGACCTGGCCATCTGCTCTTGGCTGGTTGCTGGTGCCAGGTGATGTCACCATCTACTGTATTCTATACAAAGTGACAACACCTAGTACCAACAACCAGCCAATAGCAGATGGTCAGGTCAGTACCTTTTGATGTCAGTTATCACACAGACGTGGAGTTTGTTTGCTCTTTAAAGCCGTAAGAGAAGCAAAATATTATGCTTGAGCTTCAGCAATTCTGACCTTCTCTCTCTCCTCGAACATCCAGAAGAAGGGGGTCATGGCACCGATGTCAAGGGCGTGCGTTGTGACAGCCATGATGTGGTTCAGGATGCGTGTCAGCTCTCCAAATAAAACTGCACACAGCATAGAACACTTCCATTTACTATGCTCAAAGCAACCTACTGAATTGTTTAACTCCATTAGTAGTTCTAAAATAATGTGGCCAACTGCTGCCCAAGAATTCACAGTGGTACACAAACTGTCCATGTCAGTGTGATGGGGCTTTCAACTATTGGCAAACTGAATGTTAAGTGTTCTTGCATTGCATACATGCACTTTCATGTGTATAATGTGACAAAATTCCTTCAATCCTGTTCCACACATTAATAACAACTCTTTCAGCAAGCACATGCACACATCTTCTAATCCAAATAACAGACTACATGTCCATCTTAGACACAGTCATCTGGTGTCCTTTACCTCGGATCCACTGTGCACGGAGTGGGGCCTGGATGTTGAGCAGTCTCTCCACAGCCAGGGAGTAGGCCTGCTCATTGCACATCATGGACACATAATCTAGGCGGTCGAAGTAGGGAAGAGCCTGAGACAAAAAACACAACTAAATTAGACGGTGTGCTCAGGTGAGGTATACTTGAATTCAAAGACATTGCTTTATTATCTTGGCTTTTATCGGTTAAAAAAAAACTTGTCATATAGGGGAAAAGACATCAATGCCAAATTATGATTAAAAAGAATTCTATAATGAAAATGAGAGAATTACCAAATAAAAATTCCCGTTTGTTGAAAAGACTAAGATGAAACGTCAAGACACTACTGTCATCAAATAAATGTGAGACAAAAATGTCAGAGATAAACAATTGGACAACTGAGTGATGTGAATTTTTTATTGAATGACCTTGTGCAATTACTTTGCAAAATGTGAGGGCCGGTAAGGCGATTTACAGGGGATCCGATCATTAACTGGCATTCATGCAATGGTACAATCTGCAAGGTGGGTGCACAAACATGACTAAATTATGTTCTAACCAGGAACAACAAGAAAGTCCAACTATAAAGCCGTAAAAAGTTAAGAGTTAGCATTTAATGTCACTGCCACCACAGCCTGATTTCAGAAGAGAAATTATAAATGGACAAATTGTACGCAAGCCCCAGGGTAGTCCAACCTTGGACTACCCTGGGGCTCGAACCCAGGACCCTCTTGCTGTGAGGTGACCGCACTAACCACTGCGCCACCATGCTGCCCAGGCAATGATTATTTCCCTGCATTTTTAGTCTTACTAATTAGAATTAGACTAAAACTATTTGTTAACCAAAACTGCTTTAGTTTCCATTTACTAAAAACAGATTTAAGATGCAAAATATTAAAATGACTAAAATGAGATTTACTCAAAAGATTGACACTAACACTTAATTTAAAATTGCCTGTCAAAATTAACACTGACTCTCTATTTTGCGTTAAAACATGAGGTGAGTAGAAAGGTGAGACGCCAGCGATGGCCAACTAAACTCTCCAGGTAGACTCATGAGAAGCTGGGGTGAGGTGTCTTTACTACAACACTGCCACCTTCAGTCTAAACCACATCACCATCACTGTCCTCTACATCTACACCTCGTTATATCCTTTATACATGGAGACCACCATCACTGCCCCCTACATCTATACCCGCTTTTTTTTCCTTTTCTTTTTTTCCTACTGCAAGTAGCGGAGACAGGCTAAAAACAAGTGTTTACTTACTCTTGAATCTTACAGTGTAGAGCAATTTCCATCACAAAAGCTGACACCCTTGTAGATCGTACATTACTGCTCTATAATGTCTTCCTTCACACAACCATGTATAGGTTTCTCCATTGCTATCACAGCCTGGAATTGATACCAATGAGAGAAAGTAGAGACCCTATCCCCAGAGAAAGATTGATTTATCAACTTGCGAGATTGAGCTGGTTTACCAATCCATCTTTTGGTACCTATGGGGCTCAACTGTAGAGCACTGCACCTGCCTCTCATTGAAGGAGTTCATTTAAACCGGTTATGTGTAAATGGTTTACTACCTGCAAGTAAGTCTTGTATTCAATGAGCTTCTCTGTGCCACGGTGAAGCAGACCGACATGGGGATCACATTTCTTGACCGATTCCCCACTTAGCTCCAACACCAGACGCAATACACCATGGGCTGCAGGGTGCTGGGGACCAAAGTTAATGGTCAAGTTGGACACAGGCTTCTCCATAGGAGGATCTATGTCTGCAGGGAAAAAGAAATAATATAGGAAAAGATCAGGGAATATTAACAGTGTAAAAGATCCCATGAAATGAAAAAAGTATTTTCATTTCTGTTACCTATCTGCACTTGATCTATTTAACTTTATGTTGTATAAATCACAAAGAAGATTGCTTTGTCTTTGTAAGAATGTTTTTATCTTCCTGAAAAATACAATAATAGTTTGATTTTGTCATCCTGCACTTGCTGGAGCAAGAGAAGATGAGTGATCTTCTACCCGCAAATTGAGACTGGCCAATAGCATATCAATGTCCGCATTTTTCTAAAAAATGCCAGGCCATTATTGGCTGTCAAATTGAATTCCTTCCCCATTTTATTCAGTTATACAAGAAATCACAGGAGTTTGCAGTACTCTTAAATGGCATTTTATGGGACCTTTAAGTGGTAGGTTTCCAATGGCATCTTGTCTTCCTCAATTACAACATGCCATTGTTAACCAACATGGCATTCTCAATGGTGCCGATGTTATTTTTGCCTTATTGCTACTCATGCACACCTCAATACCAGAGTCTGTGTATGACAGACTTTGAGCTGTAAAGGTACAGTCAATATGTTCACGTGAAGAAGCATGCACACGCTAGCCTTACATATTTCTAATGTTTTTAAGGGGTTTCCACACTTTCTTTTGACATCCATCATAGATGCATGAGGCCAAGGAGAGGGTATTTGTATACTATGCCATGACACAAACCAATCAAGACTGCAGCGAATACAGAATTCATTTACAAAGAGCATTTTAAATCTGTGTCTATATGTGTGTGAACGATACCATTCCATGGTGGTGGGACCCATTTTTCGTTGAGGGCAGTAGGGTACATCACTGCCCCAGCAAACTGCTCCGTCCACTCCACATCTGGCTGCCATTGCTTCTGCCTTTATAGCCAACACAAGAAGGTATTTAAGGCTTACCTAATGACTCAAGTTGTGCACACCTGCTGTTGCCACAGTTTAATACTTATGATCCAGAGACTTTAATCTCATTGAGCCATGACTGGCATTTAGGTCGGGCTAAAATCTGTCCTGGGCCGGCTACTCAGCGCAAGCCAATCTACTATTGATCATCACACTGAACCTCAGTCATACGGGGAGAGATTTAACCCTTCGTTGTTTGATTAGTGATGTTGATCAAGGATCTTGACTATGAATACCCTCTATTACGCCGAATAAGTTTACTGTGTGACAGCTATTCAGTTTGGATGCCCCTTCGTAGTCGTGCTAAGCTGAAAGCGCCGCAGACTGTAGGGTAAGATGGTAAACAGTCACACGTTGGGTAACAACAGGACGACACAATCAACGTCCTACCTCAGATATAGGAATCATAGCAGAATCGGGCAACTAACTGAATAGGCCAATCGAGATTTTTAAATGTACAGCAACAAAAATATTTAGTGCACATTCCAAATATAAGAGAAAAGACAAACTGCCACAGATAATTGACACAAAGCCTGGAAATGTCGGTTCATTGGCCAGTACCTAGCGAGCGTTTCCGTGGCTAGTTAAAATGACAAAACTAAACACACAATAATTTCCAGGGAAGTCATGTCCCCGTTTTCTAGACTTACCTGTTTTGCAGGACAGTGCAACTGGGGCTCGCCGGACTACTGTTTAATATCAATTTTGTTGAAGGACGTCCCAATTTTGTAAGCGACCTTAACATAGTGGCCGCCATCTTGGCTGTACGAAAGCCGATGACCAATGACGTAGCAGAGTTTCTTCTTCGGTGGTTATGGAGAAGCGGTACGTGGCAGCGCAGCTACGCCACATGTCGGTGTGGCGGAACAGAATAACGTATTTTGCAAGAAACGAGACAATACTTTAAACAACATAACTATACAAATAATATTGTGAAAAGAAATGTATTACTACACTTGCAAATGATTCTAATATACTTACATTATCAAACTCTCTTAACTAAAATAAAAAAGTATAGGGTATAAATTATAAAGGAAGGGTAATGTACAATGAAAGCACATCATTTATCCAGTTTATAGATTTACTGTGCAATTGTTGTTCGTTAAGAAGAGGTGGATGAGCAACATGAAGCATATACTCAAAAACAGGCTTTCATGGGGGCTGTATCTACCCTGTATCATCTAACTGTGTGAAAAAGTTTGCTTGCAAAATTATATACTGCTGAAGCCCAACCCCCCCCCCCAAAGGAACACAACGTTCTTCTTTTATAAAAAACAGTGCTTTTATTTATGTAATACTGTGGAAAAATAATTACATACCATTTTTAAAAAATATTGAAGATAATGAAATAAAAAATGAGAGCTTGATAACGTTTGTTGTACATCTTTTGAACAGTTTTCTCTGCTACGAAGAACAGTACAATAAGATAAACATTGGATTTTTTCCTAAATTCAAAGACACAATAATACAGGATACAGTCCTACCAGAGGTATAAAAGTATTGTAACAGGATTGTGAGAGAAATGATATGGACATATACTGAAAACTTCCATTCGCACACATATACACATACAGACATGCACACACACATACTGTATACACACAGACATGCATACAATAGTTGCGCGCACACGCAAATAGGACACTGTATGTATATGCTTCACATACACACACTCTCTCATACACACATTTATACAAACACGCTGTACAAATCGATGTGCACGCTAAAGTACACACACTCCCTCGTGGTCTCTCTCACACTCATACGCCCCACACACGCAGCCACACCGCACTATATGTCAATATTGTAGACAAACCTTCATTGAACCTCTCCATACACATTCTCTTCTGGCCATTTGGCAGAATGATGATGTGGAATGAATAATGAGATGTACAACATGTTCCCCTATAAGGCCACTCATTTCTAAACCAAACATCTTTTTTTCTCTCTCTCTCTCTCTCTTGTCTGCACAAGGCATATGCCCTTGTGAGAAGGCTCCAAGATACTGAACACTTCAGAAGTCCGGAATGACTCAGGGGACCTAAGCCTGGTTTTGTAAAGCAACGCTCACCAACAGAAGGAGCTCCGTGGTCTCTACTGCATATCAGTGGTCTAAAGATGAAGAACAACATGAACAACTTGGCACAAGGTTTCTTTTTGTATACTAGCTAAAAACCCTTACAAATCCGAAATCCTCTCTGAATCCCGGCGGCCTCTGCAAGAGGAATCGGCTCTGTGCATAACTGTAGTCCACTGACTTCCGGTTTCTACTGCAGCGGTCATACCAGTTTCCTGTTTGTTGGCGTGTGCTGCTGACGATGGCATATTTTTCGCGATGCCTGCAAGATTTACCGTGGATAAATGTCAACCACATGCACAGAATTGTCGACAAACTTTCATCTGCAGCTACCAGCAAACGGGTGAAAAGTTTCAAGTTGTACATAACAAGTTACGCCCAAAATTTTGAGGATGAGGATACTCATCCTCATAATTGTGGACATAATTGTCCTCATAATTGTCATAATCTATCCATGGTAAATCTTGCAGGCATCGCGAAAAACATGCCATTGTCAACAGCACACGCCAACAAACAGGAAACTGGTATGACCGCTGCTGTAGAAACCGGAAGTCAGTGGACTGCGGTTATGCATAGAGCCGGTTCGGGATCTTCTTTAAGTACAATTCTTCATTTTCTTTTTTTCACTTTGTCTTAGTGAATATCACCCAGGCAAAGGCCATTTATACACTCTCAAGTTTTGAACATTTGGTCCGTACACAAACACATATAACACTTTTACAGAAACATGACAAAAATAATTCTGTAATGTTAAAAATAGAATACAAAGCTCTAGTCTGTTGTGCAAATAAAAAGAGACGTTACACAGATATAGATAAGGGACGATTAAGCATGAATACTGTTGACGCAGTGCAAAACAATGACCCCCCCCCTTGCCTTACTGGCATGATGGTACGTGCCACTGGGATTATAAGGGCATTCTGGGATATATAGGTGCTCTATGATCATTGAATAAAACAACCAGCAAAGAAAACATTAAAAAAAAAATGGTGGCCAGTAATGACCTTCCACCGGTTGAGGTTTTTTTTCCCGATCAGCGTGTACCATTTTTGACAGTCAATTTTGCTTTAAGACGCGTTTTACAGTCAAAATTCGTACTCTGTACGCGATTCGATTCAAAGATCCCCGATCTCTTGTTGTCTCTTGTTCTCGCCCTTCTTCCTTTCTCCCAGTCTTGATTGTGACTTGCACCATCTGCTCTCTCAGAGCTCAGATATATAAACACATTGGGAGTGAGGGAAATTCAGGATTGTGAGGAATTTCCCCTTCCCTGTCTCACTAAGATGCCTTCTTTTTTTCCATTGGCCTCGCTCTTTCTCCCTCCGTCTCTCTCACACCCTCCCTGTCTCAAGGGCAATGTTTTTTTTCTGAATCTGTGTGTGTGCGTGTGTGTGTGCCTTTGTCAGTGGACTGGTGAATGTGATGTTTTTGTGTATTTCGGAGTTTGTATGAAGTAGGGTCGGTCTTTTTATGGGCTTACATGTGTTTAGTGTGTGTGTTTGCTGTGCCGTCTGCGATTATTTCTTTGTGTGTGTGTGTGTGTGTGTGTGTGTGTGTGTGTGTGCGTGACTATTTGATTTTGTAGGTTTGTAAGCATGACACTATTTATAAGATGCTTCCCCCATGCTCTGCTAAGAGTGTGAGGCAGCGGACTGCGCGTCTTTCACACATGAGTCTGCATCCTCTGCGTGTGTCGGCTGTGGGAGTAGTCAGAGTGCTGCGACGTGTAGGAGAAACGAGTGGAGCTGCCGTACTTCCCCAGTCCGGTCTCTGAACCCGACGGTGCAGGTCCCACGGGGCCCACAGGGCCTGCGGGACCAACCCCCACCCCGGGACCACCCACTCCGGAGCCCACCCCGTACATCTCGTACGACGGGCCGGCCTCCAGCGGGGCCAGGCTGGGCGGGGCAAAGCCCATGCGGTATGTCGGGTAGTGGGACGGGTATCCGTAGTTGTCGTAGGTCAGCTGAGGCGTGGAGTCCAGGAGGCTGCAGTCCCCTGGGAAGTCGCTGGCCTGGGGGGGAGGGTTGGCCGGCGGCTGCTGGTTCTGACCACCCCGGGTGAAGGTGTTGAACTGGGCGTAACTGATGTGTGACAGTCTGGAGGGGGGCCTGGGGTCATAGCAAGCCTGGGGGCGCCCGGGGGAGGTGAGGGGGCCTGTGGGTCCGGGGGCTCCTCCGCTGGCTGTGGCCCCTGACCCGCCAGCGCTACTGCTGATGGACGCAGCGCCTCCTGGTGTGCCTCCCGGAGACCGGTAGTCAGAATAGTGCATGGTGGAGCGGGAGGCCGGGCGGCCCTCGTCATGGGTTGAGGCTCGCACATTGTAGTAGCCATTAGTGGGATCCTGGGGAGGCAGAGAGAGAGAGAGAGAGAGAGAGAGAGAGAGAGAGAGAGAGAGAGAGAGAGAGATGCAAAGAAAGAGAGTGTGGTATAACAGATATCAGTATGTACAAGGTACAGATAAAATAATACGAACGTCAGCATAAATATGTCCTTGCCAACAGGGGGTGCTATTTCTATAATGATTTTAGTCCTCTTATCCTCTCACGCACACCCAGAATTCTCCTCTGACTTTTTGTCACTGCTTTCTCGCTTCAGGCACTAGGAAAAAAAAAAAAAAAGAAAAAAGAAAAAAAAAACTCAATCTCGGTCTGTTTCTCAGAGCGATCTAACCACCTCCTCGGTTGGATACAGGCCTGTCTTTCCTCAAAGCGATCCAAGGCAGCACTCCAGTAAGAGGGGGCGGTGTGTGATCCCCTTGCAAAATATCGATGTTGGGGAGTTTAAGTAAAACATTTTGGCAGCTTTTTGTGTCAACGGCATCCTGGGAAACTACACATCACCTATATATAATAAAACGGTGTGAGTGTTGCGTGCCAACTGAGTAAGTAGACTACACGAAAGCTACTGTTCCCCCATGTGCATTTTAGCATCTTTATGATGAGCGGGCTGGCCTGAGTAGCAAATGAGCACAGCTGAGATGAAGGCTGAAAGAGCTGCAGGACAAGAAGGATTGACTGTTTCACAAAAGTGGCATGGCAGTCTATTCCATTGCCTACAAACACGGGGATCGCCGGTTCGAAGCCCCGTGTTACCTCCGGCTTGGTCAGACGTCCCCATAGATACAATTGGCTGTGTCTGCGGGTGGGAAGCCGGATGTGGTTATGTGTCCTGGTCACTGCACTAGCACCTCCTCGTCGGTTGGGGCGCCTGTTTTGGGGGGGGGGGGTAGCGTGATCCTGCCCACGCGCTACGTCCCCCTTGTGAAACTCCTCACTGTCAGGTGAAAAGATGTGGCTGGTGACTCCACATGTATCGGAGGAGGTATGTGGTAGTCTGCAGCTCTCCCCGGATCAGCAGAGGGGGTTGAGCAGTGACTGGGATAGTTCGGAAGAGTGGGATAATTGGCCAAGATCAATTGGGAGAAAAGGGGGGGGGGGGACCAAAAAAAACATTTTTTTTAAATCACATTCTTTTTAGAGAGGTCCACTCATTTCCTCGAGGGCGGTCTCAACACTTGTCAATAGTGTTGATTCCGATTTATCACCTGCCATCTTAAACTGTTCAACTGTAGTGGAACACAGATTCCCTGATGCCTTTAAAAATCTATAGCAAATACTCAGTTTGGATCATAGGGTTTGTAGAAAGGGTCTTTATGCATGCTCAATAATCCAGGTAAGAAAACCAAAGAAAGTTGAACAAGTTCATTACATCTCTGTGAAGAGATGTAACAATCCCTCAACCAGGGAGGGGGGCTGAGAGTACATCCATCGCCATCTTAAATTGTACACATGACCATTGTAACTCTAGTTAATGGTCACTCCCATATTTGCATATGAAACCGGTAGTTGGTTTCGGTCGTTATGCCACTGTATTGTTTATAAGGGTGGGGATACCTGCAGCCACTGTATTGTTTATAAGGGTGGGGATACCTGCAGCCACTGTATTTTTTATAAGGGTGGGGATACCTGCAGTCACTGTATTGTTTATAAGGGTGGGGGTACCTGCAGTCAGTTGAGACTGAAGAGGTCACATAGATGACTGATGACACATATCTGTCAATACACGTTGTATCCAGATGAACTGATTCAACTTTCTTTGAGTTTGCAGAAAAGGTCACAGCACAGCACAAAGTTAAAGCCTTCATAATGCTGTTCAGCTGGTTATCATTTGGGGTCTTGCAGGTTATCCCGGGGCAGAATAAATACCCTTATCAGTAAAGAAGGAGCTGCATTTACATTTACTCATTTAGCAGAAAATGTAAATGCACTGCAAGCTTATCAAGGCATTTGATTTAAGTCTCATAAGGCTTCTACCAAGATGTTCCTTGTGAAATGTTCCTACTCCGCCGACAGATGATATTGCTGTATCAAGCAAAGGCACTTCGTCTTCTTCTTTCAGCTTATTCCCTGTTTCTCAAGGGTCGCCACAGTGGATTTTACAGTTTCCATCGGTACCCTGTGAGGGCACAGCACCATTGGCGGCCGTTGTAAACCCAGGCCTCAACCGATTCGGTATGGAGCCTTGACCGATCCGATATGGTCTTGTAAATCCGCATACTGAATTGACAAACTTTTACGTCAGATGCCCTTCCTGACACAACCTTATGGACGGGGGCACAGGTCAAGCGCTGGATGCCATCCCAGTATTCATGGACTTGCACCCATGCCTGTCACTACAAGTGACAAGCAAGTCACCTATTATGCTGAAGCAAGAGAAGCTTGCTTCAGCATAATAAGTGACTTACTTCAAGACATTCAACATTTTCCTTTTTGGTGAAAATTCCTTCAAAAAAATCTTATAATCATGAAGAAAGCACGCTTTCATGAAATGAAAGTACAAGACTACAATATCTGACAGTGGGGTAAGAACATTTTACCAGCCTTATCTTGTAATATGCATGAGACTTAAAACAAGATAAAATACGTTCATAAGCTTGTTGTTGTTGTTGTTGTTGTTGTTTTGCAGTGAGTATGTCTTCATCATTGAATGAAGGTCATCACTCAAAGTCACAATGTCAAAGATGACCGCACGAATTTTCTGAGACCTTTACAGTTTGGACTGAAATAAAACCTTGTCATAAATGTAAATAGCGTCATTTCAGAACGTCCCAACTAGGGGTGGGGGGGGAAAAACGATTTCCGTAATAATCGTGATTTTTATCTTCAACGATTCTGAATAGATTCACAAATCCCAAAAATCAATTTTTTTAAACATTTTTTTTTCAGTCTTAGTAGCCCCCTCGCTGCTCGTGAACCTCGGTTGAGATGGTTACTCTGACCACTAGAAGCCACGTGTGTGTGTGTGTGTGTGTGTGTGTGTGTGTGTGTGTGTGTGTGTGTGTGTGTGTGTGTGTGTGCGTGTGTGTGTGTGTGTGTGTGTAAGTGTGGACTCATTCTTAGGAAAAGCATGGGACACCAGAGATCATATGTATCTAAGAAAGACTTGCAAATTTCTGAACAGCATCCACTCCCTGGGCCGACTGAGACGAGGGCAGGTGGTGTTTGCTCTCCTCTGAGCTCACCTTCAGATCGTACTCTTGCCGCGTGTCCAGCGTGTCGCTGCGCAGGTCGGACTTGAGCTCTATGTCATCTTTAAAAGGCTGATTGGAGGGAGAGAAGGACACAGAGGGGAGAAACTAAACCGTCAAACAAACACAAAACAAAATAAAAAAGAATGAGGGGAGGAGGAACCACACCGAGGAGGGAAGGAGGCAAAGGATACAAAAATGAAAGAAGAGAAAGTGACAAAAGAGCAAATTGAGAAAGTGTTAAAAGGGGTGAAAGTTACATGAGGACACAACAGAGGAACATAACATTTTTCTACCGAGTTGCCGGGTTAGTTTGTTAGACAAATATTTCTATTCGCCGTTAGTGTGGCGCAGGGAGAGGGTGTTGAATTAACACGAGTGTGTGTTTTTTATTTCTACAACTAAAGGCTATATAAACAGTTTCCAGCCTAAGCACACACATCCTGCTGCTGCGTTGCCATGGCGACTCACCGAGTACATGGCCTTGACCATACGTGATGCCGTGGACACGCTGCCGGAGTCCTCCTCCAAGCTATGGGTCTCCTTGTTTATCGTCTCCACCTTGATGTCCGGCTTACCCAGCGTGACCCCGCGCCGACCTGGAAGCAAAACATGGCGCGGCTGAATGCAGCTGGACACCTTCATCTCTGCTGGGTCAGTGTTTTTAGGCGCAGGAGGAGGCGGTTCAGAGGTACCTCCATCCATATGGTTTACCCAAGGATGGGTTTTCTCTTTCATCGTTGTGAATACAGTAGATTCTGCATCGTATGAGGGCATAGTAAGAATACGACACGGGACCCAGCAAACAAAAACATCCTCCGCACGTCCCCTAAAGGTCCTTGTTCGATAAGGTGTTCATTACGTCATGGGGACGTTAGGGTTAAGTCCTCTAGACGTCCCCGTGACGTCCCAGGGACGTTATTGCGTCCCTGTAACGTTCTGAAGACATTACAGGGACGTTAGGGGAAAGTCCTCTAGACGTCCCCTTGACGTTATTGCGCGATGTTCAGGGAATGCCCCAAGGTCATTACAGGGACGTTAGAAGAAAGTTCTCTAGATGACCCGTGAAGTCCCGGGGACGTTATTGCGGGACGTCCCTGTAACATTCCGAAGACATTACAGCGATGTAGGGGAAAGTCCTCCAGACGTCCCGGGGACGTTATTGTGCGACGTTCCATTCAGGGAACATCCCGAGGACATTACAGGGACTTTAAGGGAAAGTCCTTTAGATGTCCCCGTGATGTCTCAGGGACGTTACTGTGGGTCTCCAGGACATTACAGGGGCGTTAAGGGAAAGTCTACTACATGTCCCCATGATGTAATAAAATCCCTACACAATGATATTTACCGGACATGGACCTTTAGGGGACGTGCTGGGGATGTTCTTTTGTTTGCTGGGTATACCCTGCCTTGGAATGTGATTTATTGTGATGGTAAACAAGTGGAAGGTGCAGATCATTACTCCTAAGAGGCCTTAAGGCACGCTTGGACACAAAGCAACGCCGGCAACTTATTTTGATTTTGATTTTGAGATACTTCATTCTTCTCCGTGGGGAAGTTATGCTCTGCATTTAACCCATCCTAGCTGTGTAGCTAGGAGCAGTGGGCAGCCGCGGTGAGGCATCTGGGGACCAACTCCAGTTCGTCTTGCCATGCCTCGGTCAAGGACACAGACAGGAGTATTAACCCTAACATGCATGTCTTTTTGATGGTGGGGGAAACCGGAGAACCCGCAGAAAACCCACCGCAGACACGGGGAGAACATGCAAACTCCACACAGAGGACGACCTGTGATGACCCCAAGGTTGGACGACCCCGGGGTTCGAACCAGGACCTTCTTGCTGTGAGGCGACAGCGCTAACCAATGCGCCACCATGTCACCTGGTGCCAGACTTGATGTATCTTCTATGAGAGCGAGTGACACGGGAGGCAATCCGGCATTACGGGCGGGGCGGCTGCCTGCAACAAGGTGAGAAATGCTCATCTTTTGGGGCAATATAGGCAACATATTGCCAATAACAAGAATATAATAGCCAATCGGATTCAAGCGTTTCTCTTCTTACATACCACGCTAAAACAGCAAACCAAATTTTGGTTCCCACCTTCCAGTTCCAGCTAAAGCAAAATTGACAAGAAGCTCATCATTACAGTCTGCACAACATCCAGCTACAGGACTATCACATTAAGAGCACCAAAGAAAGAGATGACTCAAACAATAAATGCATTGATAAATTACACATGAATTGATGAATTATATATTAAGCTAGACAGCTAAAATGATGCATGCACATCAGAGCTGCTTAGAGGAAGCAAAGGAACACCTGCAAGCTGTTCACACCTGCAACTGGTATCCACGTATTGTTGAAGTTCGACAGAAACACAGTATGTTCATGATGTGTGTTGATATGTGTGAGTCATGTGCGGCATGTGGTGGTGACTCACTGCCTTTGCGCTGCCGGTAGAAGATAAGCACTAAGACCAGGAGGCAGAGGAACAAAAGGATGGTGCAGCCCACCGTCCCGCCTGCTATTATCCCCACCGGGACGTCCTCTGAAATAGGGTGGAGGGATGGGATGAGGGAAGGAGAGGAGGGAGGGAGAGAGCGAAGGAGAAGGAACGGATGGAGGGCAAGGTAATGTCAAGTCATTGTATTGATGAAGCAAGGTTTAAAAACAAGGACACATCGCGGATGTGAAGCGCAGCTGTTGTGTGACTTTGTTAAAGGAATAATTGAGAGCTAGTGAGAGGAACAATACAGGACCGCTGTCTTAAGTTTATAATTAGAAGTAAACCTAGTACTGACTGCACATTTTCAATAGAGTAGCTAACATTCTGTATTATTTACACTGCAAAAAATTAAATCTTATCAAGTGAAAATATCTTGTATTTGGTACAATAAGTCCAATATTGAGTAGAATGATCTTGAATTATCTTATTCCACTGGCTGATAATTTTGCTTATTTCAAGTTTTTTTCTTGATTTTGGTCAATTTAATCTTGTTTTAAATAAATGTTTATCTTGTTTTCTTAAGATTAAATTGACCAAAATCAGGAAAAAAACTCAAAATTAGCAAAACTGTCTGCCAGTAGAATAAGATAATTCAAGATAATTCTACTCAATATTGGACTTATTGTACCAATTACAAGATATTTTCACTTGTTAAGATTTCATTTTTTGCAGTGTACATCATGTCCTGACTGGACGCTCATCATTGACATTGTAAAATAGATGCTTTTGCAGCGATTCAAGAGCTAAAGTTAGCTCTGAATCATGTTTTTAGCTAACCAACAACCCAGAGAAGCACACTGACACACCAGAAACACACAAGATTGATTTGCTTGACACGTTAAAGGTGACAGTGCACGTCTCATTTGTATCTCTGTCGATAGTGTTTCTGTGAAATCCTACACTGAATGACACAACATGGACAACACCAAGTGACAGACTATGAGAAAGACTAAGAGAGCACAGAAGTGGGGGTGCAGAAAACAATATATTTTGCCAATTTTCTCCCCAATTAAGTTTATAGTGATAACTAAAGAACCAAAAATCGAACAAGAGCATATATTTTTTGATGCACAAAAAATGTACACTTGAGCACATTTCCGAAACACAACTAGAACTGCCTGGAGCTGGCTTGGTGTAAACATGTTGCGAAGGCCGTGAAACAAATGATGTACCCCAACATCCATCAACACAACTGGAGGAGGGCATACCGGTCTCCTCCAGCGTGATGATCATGGTGCCCGGCCCGAATGAGTTCCAGGCTGTGCAGTTGTAGGTGGAGAGGAAATCAGACTCCATCACGTTGTTGATGGTGAGGGTGGAGAGGACGCCCCCGCCCTCTGCTGACGACTTGCTCTGCTCCACCGTGTACCTCTCCTGCAACGTCCCCTTATCCCTTTCCCACACGTTCTCTTTCCACGCCCACACCTGGAAACACACACACACACACACACACACACACACACAGAGGCGGACCAAAATAGACATCCACAATTTTACATCAAGGACATGTAAACTTACACCTTGCCATTCTCTCCATCACCAGCAACAGTTTTGGTGCCTCGGCTCTCCGTCCCGAGGTGAGGTTAGCGGGGTCGCGTCTGTGCACATTCACTGACTTGAAAACTGCTAAAAGCAGTTGTATTATTCAGCATAGAAGTACTGTACTAAGCCTGGTTAATTATTCATAAGGCCACATGTTCCCATAATCTGCCCATTTATTCCGGAGAAGGAGATTCTTACTGGGACAACTGTTCCTCTCCCCATCGTTCATATTTTATCAATCTTTTTCTGTCCCGGCCCTCCACGCCTGCATTAGGAGTGCGCCCTGTGAGTCAGGACGGATCAGAGTCACTCGGGCTGGGGGAAACGGGAGTTACTATTGTGTCTCTGTGATACATTTCTCTGGAAAAAGCACCGAGGCTGACTTCTGAAGCAGAAGCTAAATCAGGAGCAGTGTTGTTTTTTTTCTTGTTGCTTTTTTTTTTTTTTTTTTTTTTTGTGATGGCTCACAGGAAAATTCTGGAGGAGTTCTGGGGGTGAGTCGCTGTTCAAAATGGAAGAGGACAGCGGCTAAAAGCATTTACTTTGCAGAAATGGAGTTGCTGAAGGAGGAAAAAGGTACAAGTAAAATGGAGGTGCAACGCCTGAAAAGATTTAAAAAGTGCAACTTTTTGAAGGCCAAATACTATTTCCTTTCAATTTTGGGGAATTCTCCTAAATAATTACTGTTAAATTAAATGGGATGTTTGAAACAGCCACCATTTTCACTTTATCTTTTTTTACCCTTTTTCTCCCTAAATGAATTTTGGCCAATTATTCCACTCTTCGGAGCCGTCCTGGTCACTGCTCCATCCCTTCTGTCGATCAGGGAAGGGCTGCAGACTACCACGTGCCTCCTCCGATACATGTGGAGTCAGCAGCCGCTTCTTTTCACCTGACAGTGAGGAGTTTCGCCAGGGGGACGTAGCGCGTGGTAGGGTCATGCTATTCCCCCCAGTTCCCCCTCTCCCCCCAAACAGGTGCCCCGACCGACCGGAGGACACGCCAGTGCAGTGAACAGGACACATACCCACACCTGGCTTCCCACCCGCAGACACAGCCAATTGTGTGTGTAGGGATGCGCGACCAAGCCGGAGGTAACACAGGGATTCAAACCAACGATCCCCGTGTTGGTAGGCAATGGAATAGACCGCCATGCCACCCGTATGCCGCCATTTTCACTTTCTTGCCTTTTACTTGTTTCACATAAAGCTACAGAATCTCAGCCCTGTGCCCATCTTTATTCCTCATGGTCCCCTTGCTTGACAGATATTTTGGGGTGTTATGGATAGCGTGTACTCTCACTCACAATCTTGTCTGGCGGAGGCGTGCTGGCAATGTAGCATTTCACCTCTCCTCTCTCTCCTCTCACCGCGTACTGGACCGGGTCACTGGAGATGATGGGGGGACCTGGAGCGATGGAGACAATGAGGAACAATGTCAGCCAAGAAACCAAATTCATGCACAGTACAGCAACGTAAATGTAAATGCGGAATACTGCTGACAAACAAAAGATAAATATCTTCTTTTTTTTTAACATTTTTTTCCCTTTTTCTCCCAATTTTATATGGCCAATTACCCCGCTCTCCGAGCCGTCCCGGTCACTGCTCCCTCCCCCTGCCGATCTGGGTAGGGCTGCAGACTACCACATGCCTCCTCCGATACATGTGGAGTCGCCAGCCACTTCTTTTCACCTGACAGTGAGGATTTCACCAGGGGGACGTAGCACGTGGGAGGATCACGCTATTCCCCCCAGCCCCCCCCGAACAAACGCCCCGACCGACCAGAGGAGGCGCTAGTGCAGCGACCAGGACACATACCCACATCCGGCTTCCCACCCACAGACATGGCCAATTGTGTCTGTAGGGACGCCTGACCAAGCCAGAGGTAACACGGGGATTCGAACTGGTGATCCCCGCGTTGGTAGGCAGCGAAATAGACTGCTACGCTGATGATTTGAAAAGTTCACGAGGTCACATGCATGCTGAGCACATTTTGCTATGCTATTTGCAGGCCAAGCCCATGAAAAAGGTGTCGTATGACTCCGAAACATGCGCGGTCAGCCCTCGCGAAGTGAGAATCTCTACGTCTGTGAGGTGAAGGATTTTAATCTGAAAGCAATGATCTGTGAGGTTGTGTGTGTGGGTGTCATCTGACCGTTCACGGTGAGCGTGACCTCGGTCTCTCCTACTCCGATCCTTGGGACGATGGCCTTACATACATACTGGCCCGCATCTGCCTGGCTCACTGACTTCAGATACAACTGGTTGCTGTTGCTGAGAACCTGTGGGGGAGTGAGAGGAGGCATCAAAAAATGAAGGAGGAGAGCAGGGAAATGAAAGAGAAGAACAGGTAAATAAAGAATGTGAAATGTAAGAAGAGAAGAAGAAGACAGAGAGAGGGAAAGAGACCACAACATCAAGGTTAGATGAGGGAGTTGCTACAAAGGGACGGATAAAAATACAAAAATGCCTTTGACTGACTAACAGGCCTGACCGACTTACTGACAAGGACCTACAGGAAACAAAATTCTCCAAATATCTGGTGAGAAAGCAAAAAAAAAATATTGAATACAGTTGCAGTTTCTTACCATGTTGGAGCCCTTCTTGAACCAGGTCAGAGTAAGCGGAGGATTACCGGCCCATTTACAGTTGAGGCTGACGTCAGAGTCAACGTCTACCGTTTTAGGCTGGGGCTCCAACAGCAGGATCGGACCAACTGGGAGGAGAGCGAGAAAGGGGGGGGCAAGAGAGAGTGAGACAGAGAAAGAGAGAAAGAGAATGAGAGACACAAGAGAGAGAAAGAAAGAGGGACAGAAAGAGAGAGAGGGAGGGTGAGAGACAGACAGACACAGAGAGAAAGAGAGACAGAGAGAGAAAGAGAGACAGAGAGAGGGAGGAGAGACAGAGAGAGGGAGGGAGAGAGCGAGAGACAGACAGAGAGAGCGAGAGAGAAGGGGGAGGGAGAGAGAGACAGACAGAGAGAGTGAGACAGACAGACAGAGACAGACGGAGGGGGGAGGGAGCAAGATGGAGGGAGGGAGAGAGAGAGAGCGAGACAGAGAGAGGGAGGGGGAGAGAGACAGACAGGGGGGGGGAGAGAGAGACAGAGAGGGAGGGAGAGAGAGCAAAAGAGAGGGGGGGGGTTAGGCAGGTGTCATTACATATCATTAAAGAATGATTAAAAGTACAAAACAATGCGGTGATGAAAAAGGTAGACGTGAACTACAAGTGGAGGAGGGATTCTGGCTGGAAAAACAGAGTGAAACGAAAGGGTGATGGAGAGCTGTGGCTGGACAAGCCGAGACAGGTGACAGTGACTCACAGTGCACGTCCACCAGGATGCTGACGTTTGTCTTTCCGACGGCGTTGAAGACCAGACAGGAGACGGGCTCAGTGAAGAAGGAGTGGTCTGCCTTGGTGGTGAACACACTCTCCCGGGCCCCCTGCAGCACCACACCACCCTTCGCCCACCTGAGGTTGAAATACACAAGGTATCCACGGCAAGCCCAATCATGAATTAATGCTCATACGTTGTGAATGTTATAAAAAAGCACAATTCAGAACCGTTTTGAAACAGATACACAAGAGAGAAGGGGGCACGAAACTGCACCGGTCTCGTTTATAATGTCAAACAGACTGCTTCTCTAAAGCAGCACATTGGAAATGACAAGAGATGAAATAGTAGCCACGTTAATGTCTTTATGCATGCTCAATATAGCCATGTTAATGTGTGCAGGTGCAGACCTGTATCCCATAATGGGAGGGTTGGCGTTGGCCTGGCAGGTGAAGGTGACCCGGTCCCCCTCCAGGACAGACCGAGGCTCGATGGACAGGGTCACTGTGGGAGGATCTGTGAGGGAGGAGACACCCACACACATGTTAATGCACTTATATTCACGTAAAGTCTGCTTTTAGCTTGCCTTTACTGGGATGTAGGGTCTATTTTGTTCCAAAATGACTGCCAAGTGTCACCTGAAAGGAGCCACAATAAAGTGCAGGCTAACTGTTAACATTCAAATACTGAATGGTCTTCAATAAGATAAGAATTCATGTAGCATGACGTGTATTTAATTGGTCAACTAAACCAGTGGTTCTCCACCTTTTTGGGGTCCTGGACCCCCTGCGTATTTTTGATCTACCCTGAGGACCCCTCCACCTGATCTTGGGGGAGGGGGTTGCAATTTGATAGAAGCAGTAGAAACTGCATTTTAAATTGCATTATAGCATTTATTCACTCTTTGGGGCAAAAATAAGAGCTTTCAGTTGTAACTTAGATATAGTTAACAAAACAGAATTCTTATGCAGTAACTTTCAGATATATGTAGCAAAACAGAATATGTATTCAGTAACTTTCAGATATATGTAACAAAACAGAATATGTATTCAGTAACTTTCAGATATATGTAACAACAGAATTTTTATGCAGTAACTTTTAACAATGCAAACGGGAGCGACATCTCTTATTAAAATACAATAAATTACACTTGTGAAACAGATGTAATTAGAGAAAAAAGTCCTGTTACCCTTTATAGTTTAGGTAGATAAAGGTCTCAGTCACATTTGAGTAAAATAATCCTATTTCTATAAATGTCATAGGATTTTTTTTTTTAAGATATTTTATTTTCACGGGCCCCTTGCAATTACACCACGGACCACTAGGGGTCCGCGGACCCCCGGTTGAGAAACACTGAACTAAACTGTACTAGCAAGATTAGTCACTTTCAAATGTATACAGCGGATATAAGGAGCAACAAACTTTAGTTTAGCCTAGCTAAGTGTAGTGTAGTGTAACGACCACGGATGACTAGACTCGCTAGCCCGTGGCTAACGGGTCGGGCCCTTATGTGGACCGGTTAGCGCGGTCGCCCGTGGTCTGGGCCACCCGGGTTCGGTTCCCGGCTGCCCCCTGAATTCTTACAGTATTTATTATGAGGAACACGTGTACCGCAGTATGACAAAAACGCGCTTAAAGCTGCACGGGAGAACATTTTTATTGGAAAATATTACCTTTTATTTGCCATTAGTGCCGAAAAGGACACCCCTAGTCCCGGTGAAAAAAATAAAAAACAAAATTTCACGCAACGAATTTGCTGATTCGTCGATGCACGAACGCATCCCGCGCTTTCCCGGCAAGCTTTACTGGCTCACAGGAAGTGACGCGTAGGCGCACCGGAAGTGATGCCTCTGACATATTTATAGACCGGCGTTTGTGTAACGTGTGCGTTAGGCCAGCGCTGTTTAAACCGAAGCCGATTACGCCGGTTTTTAGCGGCTATACACAAACGAAAACGTGTGAGGAGCCGGTGTTAAAAGCGACGATCCGCGATCGTTTTCTTACGTCATTCAAGCGGCGTGACGCCGCATTGTGTGGGGGGGGGGACGCAGTCAAACGGCGTGCCGCGTCATCCTCACGAAACGTCTTCACGCAGCTTTAAGACGTCTTTTCAGCGCTTTGCCCCCCGAGTCTGCGCGGGACGGAGTAAGGCATGCCGGGTAATGAGGAGGAGCGCTTACGGTGGACGTTGAGGGTGACGGTGGTGATCTTGCCGTTGGGGACCGCCGAGTTGGTGGCCACGCAGCTGTAGTTCCTCCCCGTGTCTGTGTCCGCGGGCTGGATGGGCAGGTAGCTCCGCGTAGTCACCCTCTTTCTGTCCGAGAGGACCTCCTGATAGTGGGTGGGGGGACAGACACATTGATCAGTGATTCGGCCTGGAGGAGGCGCAGGAGAAAGGTTGGACATGATCGGGGCTGTGTGCGAGCCCTCGTCTTCTTCGGGAGGCTTACGGTGGTGCTGGCTGCGCCCTCCACGGGGAGGCCGTCTTTCAGCCACTCGATGGTGGAGGTCGGCTTGGCCCCGCGAGACACACAGCTGAGGTTGTAGGACTCCCCCGCGTTCAGCAGCACCTCCGGACCCCCGTCTATCACCGGGTCATCTGGGGGGACTGGAGAGAAAAGGGCACGGTTGGAGAATGGAGGAAGGTCATCGCTCTCTCACGCACACACACACGCACACGGACTTACTGAGGACGGTTAGTTTGGCCCTTCTGGACCTCAGGGCGGCGTCAGGTGCCTGGCACTCATAGAGGGCGTCATCAGACAGATTGGCTGACAGAATCTCCAGGTTGTACTGGCCTAAATCCTGGACCCGCAACACACGATACCTGGGCCAGGCTGCGAGGTGGACAGACATGAAGAGAAAAGAGGTGTAACACACATGGTGCACATGAGACTCAAAACACGTCATATCACCCTGAAGTAAGTGAAAAGGGCAAGATACATTTATATATATATATATACATATATATGTGTGTGTATATATATATCATCATCGCAGACGTGACGCAAAGGTAACGTATGTGCAGAGCACTCGAATGCAAACGCTATGCACACACACACACACACCGAGAGAAACCCTCTCTGATCCTCCTCCTCTCCCTTCCCCCATCCACCACATGATACAGCTGTGCCTCTGCCGCGCATTCTCGCCATTAGGTGGCAGCCACACTCTCTTTCAACAACGGTGGGGGTGGGGGGGGGCATGAATGCTTTATGACAGCACCGTTTAGAGGACTCAAACCGACTCCCGTCCGTGGTGCAGAATTCGTGTTCACTGCCAAGACACCGATTCTGTGCAACATTTTCATGTCCGGCCCACCACGCCGCGCGCCGGGCTGCGCTGCCCCCTGCTAACCTTGTGCGTCCTTGCTGCTGTTTGCATACGAGCGCGCGCCCGTGCCTTGTATGGACGTGCAATTTTATGTGAAATATCGAAAGCCAAAAAACAAAACAAAAAGCATATGAAAAAGCCAAGGAGGGAAGGGAACATGTGTGTGCGTGTGCGTGCGGTGTTCATTCACATGTTTCTATTTAAAAGCGTTGGCTGGAAGCACTGAACCATTACAGTAACAATATGATTAAAAGAAAGCAGCGTGGGGGTGGGGGGGATGGAGAAGGGACAAATGAGGTGGATGACGAGGAAGAGCAGTGGAGGGAAAGAAAGAGGGAGAGAGAGAACAAGGCCAGAGAGAGGATCGACAGAATTAGAGGCAGAGAGGAAGACGGAGGAGAAATGAAAGAGTGTCAACCAAGCTGAAGGCGGCGAGAGAAGGAGGGTAAATCGAGAGTAGGGGATGCTGCTGGGGGAGAGAGAGAGACAGACAGAGCCGGAAAGAGAGATTTGGGGGGGACAAGGGAACATATAGCTGAGGGGATCAGATAAGGAATGTTAGACAGAGGATATTATGAGAGATGGTGTAGGACAGGGCTATGCAACTGTTCTGGCAATGGGCCTAATAGCAAAAACACATGCAGAAGTTGGGCTGTGTCGTTAACACCGTCTTAATGACAAGCAACAGGCAGCCTATAGCATTAACAGACTCATTACTATGTGATATATATATATGTATATATTTATACACACACACAGATACAGGGGAAAAAGTTTTAATACATTGAAGTGTATTAAAACTCCCCTCCCCCCGTATCTGTACTGATATTACGCTCCTCATTACTTGAGCACTTATAACACCATTGACGGTTTTGGGAACAAATAAAACCATACATATATATAATTCAGGAGGCAGCCGGGACACGAACCCGGGTCTCTCGCACCACGGGCGACTACGTAAACCAGTCGACTAAAGGGTCCGACCCGTTAGCCAACCGGCTAGCGAGTCAACTCATTCATGAGCGGTGTGTACACACACACACACACGTACACACACACACACACACACCATCACCTTCTTAAAATAACGGCCTAAGTCATATTTTCAAGTTTTTCTAAAAACTGAGAAATTTTGTTTCAGTTTATTCTGTTTTTGGAAAAACTTGAAAATATGACTTAGGCCGTTATTTTAAGAAAGTGACTATACATGTATATATATATATATATATATATATATATATATATATATATATATATATACAGTCATACAATAGTACTACTATGCAAATTCCACGTGGGGTCGAGGGCATATGACACGGTACATAAAACACACCGAAGAGATAAGCCTGCGAAGAGCCTCAACAGTAAACACGGGCCAACCTCCACTGCAACTCAAACTGGGCCGTCTTGTTACGGGCACGCGCCAAAATGTCGCCATGTACACCTGTCCTGACGTGCACCCATGTTCGAGTAACATGTAGCAGAAACATTGGGTAAAGCCACGAAAGGACCGGGCCTCCTATCCACCACGTCACAACCGCGCGGAGGCAGACAATCTGCTTACTGGAAGGAGACAAATCAGCGCTGACAGGCCTGAAGTGGACGGTGAATTATCGGAGCCTTTCCCCGTCCTCATGTTCTAACGAGACGGTAGTCATGCATGTAGTTTTTAATTAAGTTATCTGCAACACGAAGTAATATCAGATAGTCACCTAATTCAATCAGTCACAGAAATTCCAGCGTCTTCACTTTCAACATGTCAACAATGTCCGCCTTATGAGAGGCGAGGGCAGCGCCGAGGCCCCGGCGCTGTGTCATTCCCAAGGAAAATGTTTGTTAATGTTGTAAACTTCTCATTATAGCAGCGACGTGACACAAGCTTGACACACACTCCGTGTCGAGTCGAGGCAAATTCCTTTCTCTAGCCTGAAGTCCCGGCCGCGATCTCGGATGTGCTTAGATGTGCATCTGAAAAAGAAAAGAAAGAGGTAGAGAGATGACGGCGAACGCCACCCCGTATCCGAACGGGCGACCCTTGATTGATGTGAGGGACAACAACTCAGCAGCAAAAGACCTTTTCGGGAATAAGGAAAAGGAAAGAGGCCCCGGAGGAGCGTCAGAGGAGGGATCCCTCGTCCATACGTGCGATCGGGGCCGAGAGAGCGAGGCACACCACGCGGTACCACGTTTAGATGCAAAACGCTTCAGAAAGACCGCTCAAAGTGGGCGTTGGGGACGGCGATCTGCACGTCGACCCAAACACTGGCCAGGCTGACCTCTCCACTGTGGCGCGAGCTGGTGTCAGCCAATGCGAGCCGTCCACAAGTCCGGCGCAGCCGCCGGATGCAGATACTTCAGCGCAAACGAGGGCGGCGCTCTAGCGCCATCTCTTCCCGCGAGAGGCTCTTGTCATGATGAAACGGTTCCGTTTTATTTTTATTTTTCGTCTCGACAAAGACGCCTGCCTCAGGTTCCGTCCAGGAAGGTCGCGGGGGAATCAAAGTGTAACAGTAAATTGTCGTCGATCAGGAATCGGGAACATTTAGTTGTCGTTTCATTTCCTGCCCTTGCGTACATGAAACGAAATGACATATCGTTTCCCCCAGCCCACAGCGGTGCAACACAAAGGCAAACGCACATCCGAACTGCAAGAACACACATGTGCAAGCTACAAAATAGATGACTGTCAGGACTGCCGGTGTGCATGGGCTAGCAGTTAGCTTAGCCTGCCCCGCTTCTGCATCCTGTCATACCGCTCACGGTGCTTCCTCTTCGGGCTCAGCTCCAGGCAGGGCCGTAATCCTTGGGCCCACCGGACGCTGCAGACCAGGCTCCCCGAGCCAGGTCTCCCAGCCAGACACCCTCAACACACCTCCTCGCACTCCACACGACGACACCAAAAACACAATTAACACCAGGCGAGGCCACCGCCAGACCGCCCTCGGTGTTATCAGAACTGCCGGTGTGCATGGGCTAGCAGTTAGCTTAGCCTGCCCCGCTTCTGCGTCCTGTCATACCGCTCACGGTGCTTCCTCTTCGGGCTCAGCTCCGGGCAGGGCCGTAATCCTTGGGCCCACCGAACGCTGCAGACCAGGCTCCCCGAGCCAGCTCTCCCAGCCAGACACCCTCAACACACCTCCTCGCACTCTACACGACGACACCAAAAACACAATTGACACCAGGCGAGGCCGCCGCCAGACCACTCTCGGTGTTACGGGAACTGCCGGTCTGCATGGGCTAGCAGTTAGCTTAGCCTGCCCCGCTTCTGCGTCCTGTTATACCGCTCACGGTGTTTCCTCTTCGGGTGCAGCTCTAGGCAGGGCTGTAATCCTTGGGCCCACCGGACGCTGCAGACCAGGCTCCCCGAGCCAGCTCTCCCAGCCAGACACCCTCAACACACCTCCTCGCACTCTACACGACGACACCAAAAACACAATTAACACCAGGCGAGGCCGCCGCCAGACCACTCTCGGTGTTACGGGAACTGCCGGTCTGCATGGGCTAGCAGTTAGCTTAGCCTGCCCCGCTTCCGCGTCCTGTCAGACCGCCCTCAGTGCTTCCTCTTCGGGCGCAGCTCGGGGCAGGGCCGTGGTCCCTGGCCCACACCAACCTCTCCCAGCCGATCCAGCGCCAGCTCTCCCAGCCATCAGACCAAGACACAAATTTAGACGCAGTCGTGGACAAAGACACTGCATGGACGGTACTGGGTGAGGCCGCCGCAAACACGGGTTCACACCGCCATCTTCCCGCACCGGAAGCGGGTGTATTGAAGCCTTGCAACCCCTCTAAAATGTTCAGTCTTTTTCTTTTCCCCCCTTTTTTTCCTCCAGAGTCTTGTCAGAACAGATGAATTCACAGATCGGTAGGGTGTGAGGCGGTTTTGTTGCTTTAACGGCTGATAATGAAGATGTGCCCTGAAAGGCCTCCAGCTCCCCCCATAAAAACAGCCCTCGGAGTTCACCGCGAGTTGAAAATGTTAAAGCGTGAACAGCGTCACACACGGAGCAAAGCTCTGCCTCGAACCGCTGACCTAATGTGCGTCCCAGCACGTTGTCGTGTTTTGTCGGGCAGGAAGACACAATCCACCGTTTCAGTGCACAGAAGCGGTTCAGCGCCTCTTGTTTGCTGGGCCATCTGACATCATAACACACGAGTAAATCTGAATGTTCGGTTCAGCGTCAGCCTGCAACTGCAGCCGGGAAGTGGAGCAAATGAAGTTCACCGTGTTCACGGCGATGGCCACAGTGGTTTTAAGTCCACTGCTGAGTTTTTGTTTCTCTTGTTTTTTTTTTTTGCACAGCACAGACAGATAAATGATATAATGAAAAGAAGAAGAAAAAAAACCCTGTATGTGTGGGATTTTGGCAGACAGTCTGGCTGCCGGCCATTGCACTCCACCAACCAAGACACTGGTAGTAACCAGTAGTAAATTTGATTCATGCTCTGAAATCCATACTCTGATAAAAAAACAAAATCATTTGGATAAATCACCTTACCAGGTGTGTTACGAACGAGGCTGCATGCAGTTGCATGTATTTTACCTCGCGTTTTATATTGCACAACTTGGATGACTGTCGGTTGCATCTTACTCAAATGGAACGAGCCAAATCAGTTTTTCCAGAAAGCTCCCTCCGTTAAAAAAAAAAAAAGAGGCCTCGCATAGATGCTGTTCTGCTACAATCAGATGGGTCCACATTTCCAGACATAACCTCATTCAGCTATTTGAGAATTCCCCATAATGCGCCGCTTGCACTTAAGTTCTAAGCTGATTTCACCCTGCGATGACCACACGTGTCGGAGAGATAAAGGATGAGGTGGCGAATGCCTTAATTCTTGAGCTACCGGACAGCTACCTTGTCAGTGACAGCGAGTATGCAGTCTTTAACAGTGTCCAACACGGCGAGAGGCCTCTTGTTTTTGGACAGAATCCAGACGGCGCTCAAGTAAAACAAAACAAGCCGTGCCACACACTTCTCGCTCAGCACAAAGGCAATGGCTCGACAATTGCCAGTTTTGTGGTGAGCACATAAACAAGTAACATGAATAACGGAATAAGTGCTAACGAGTTGATTAATAATTGCACGCTTGTCAGTCCGGTAACTCCGAAACTGGCATTTCATTGTCAAAATTGTGGCTTTGAAACGGGCATTTCTGAGTCACGGTAATTGTGCCGCTTTGCTAAGCTTTCTGATCTAGCCGGCTAACGTCAGCTCAGAGCGAGGAAGGCCTGGCAGCCAGGGCTGGGAAGCTCACTTTGGAAATGTAATAGGTTACAGATTACTAGGTACCCTATTTAAAATGTAATAAGTAATGTAACTATTTCAGTTACTTAATCAAAGTAATGTAACATTACTTTTGATTACTTTTTGATTACTTTTCCAATTTTACAAATGTTTTCAACTGTTAACCGTTTCCAAATGTTTAAACCAGGCGGTGTTAACCTTACAGTAGTACTCAACGCTGATTACTGTCAGACTTCTTTCAAAGTCCTTCATCGTCGCTTGAATTAAGATTATAGTCGGTTTAATTTGAAAGCACAGCCACCACAAAGTCAGACTTCAGTACCCCTTTTTACTACCAGATTATTCTGAGGTCGTATACAGATTTAAAATCAAAGCCATGATACTCTTTTTAAAATCGTAACACAAATTCCACAGTTGTGGGAAATATATTGCGCTGAAATTTGGGGGCCAGCCTCCACACCGCGATAGAAACGCAAAAGCACCTTTTCGAATCGCCAGCATCGAGGTTATAAAGTTGTTCGAAAGGTGCATGAGTAATCTTAAGGTAGGCGGCGGCAGCTGCTGATTTGACCAGCGTGTGGTGTTGGCCACTGGTGATAGCTCACCCCCAAAGTAAAAAAAATGTTCAATATATCTGCCCACCTTCATGCCAGTAGTTCTGTTTCCATACGAGTTATCCAACAAAATGTCAGAGCAGGCTTTCTTCCGCACAACTGCAGCGGATGGTGGCCAGTTTATTATAGCTCCAAAAATAGAAGAAGAGAAGAAGAAAAAAAGACCACGAGAAAGGAGATGTTCTTGCAAGGACATCTCTGTTTCTGACGAGAGCATCTTAGGACTCCCCAGAACATCTTCAGACTCGAGCGTGCCCGTGTGCGGTTTGTTTTGGAAGCGGGGGAGGGGGGGGGATTTGCAGTAAATAACGGTGGAAACATCGGTCTTCAGCACCAACAGGTCTATTGCACCGCTTCAGTAGGAGGCTCGCGAGGTAATGGAGCAAGTTCACCTCAGGGAGGAACTATCCCTTTACGGGTTGCAGAGCACAACGGACGGGGGAAGGGAGTGACTGTCACACCTGGGCACCGGGGCCGAGTAGCACATCGTTCTGAGGGTGCTTTGTATGGAGAAAACGCAGACTAGCAGAACGGAAAAAGGGTGGTTTTTGGCCTACGGGCCCCGGATTGAAGAGGCCTGCTGTAGGATGTCAGGAGAAGGTCAGGGGGGATGGAGAGAGATGGAAAAGGAGAGTAGAAGAGAGGAAAATGGTTGGAGAGGGGAGAAGGTAACAAGATTCAAGATAGCGGTGTGTTGTAGAGAAGGGGGGAGGGAGAAAGAAAGAGTACATGGGCCAGAGGATACTACAGGACTAACCCTAACC
>NC_079230.1:7782848-7800348 GCF_029633865.1 Lampris incognitus
GGACTCCGTCTCTTTTGTGGCACAATACGGGAATTATTCTGGGGTCTGTGATTCAGAGATGAACTGGACTGAACTGCGCTGTAGGATATATATATATATATATATATATATATGTATATTTACCCTTTTCTCCCCAATTGTATCCGGCCAATTACCCCCCCCCCACACTCTTCCGAGCCGTCCCGGTCGCTGCTCCGCCCCCCTCTGCCGATCCGGGGAGGGCTGCAGACTACCACATGCCTCCTCCCATACATGTGGAGTCGCCAGACGCTTCTTTTCACCCGACGGTGAGCAGTTTCGCCAGGGGGACGTAGCACGTGGGAGGATCACGCTAATCCCCCAACAGGCGCCCCGACCGACCGACCAGAGGAGGCGCTAGTGCAGCGACCAGGACACATACCCACATCCGGCTTCCCACCCGCAGACACGGCCGATTGTGTCTGTAGGGACGCCCCGCAAAGCCGGAGGTAGCACGGGGATTCGAACCGGCGACCCCCGTGTTGGTAGGCAACGGAATAGACCGCTACGCTAGGCGGACTCCCCCCCCCCACTCCGCTGTACAGTATTGTCAGCAGTCGTGGCCTCACGCGTCACAAAGGACCCGAGCTGCCGAACGGCGCACCTGCACCGGAGCCTCTCCCGGAGTCCGCGTTTCCGCGCAGGGAGCGGGCCAGGTAGCAGCAGCAGGGCTGCAGGGCTGCAGGGCTGCAGGGCTGCAGGGCCGCAGGGTTGCAGGGCTGCAGGGCTGCAGGGCCGCAGGGCTGCAGGGCCGCAGGGCCGCAGGGCCGCAGGGCCGCAGGGCCGCAGGGTTGCAGGGCCGCAAGGCCGCAGGGCCGCAGGGCCGCAGGGCCGCAACACACCTGTCCCCTCGTCCTGCTCACTAAGACGTGAAGGGAGGCGCGTTTGACAACTTGACTATGCGTTATTATCGCCACAATACGACGCCATTGACGTCGGCCCCTACTCCGAGCTTCCCGGATTAGCGCGCAGATACAAGGGACGTCAGGATGCGCACGTCGGGCCCGTTCGCTGGATGTGTTTGCGAAAGATCAAGTAAACCATAAGATTCATTTACGGGCAGAGCAATGGCCAACCGACGCTCACAACAGCATACAATTATCTCCCCGCAAATGACAAGCCACGACATAATGCTTGGCTAATCTGGGAGAGATAAGGGCCTTGGCACTATGAAGGAGGGGGGGGGGGAAATCCCAGAAAGCACCGTATTAACATTTCATTGTGTATCATTTAATTTTCCCCCCCCCCCCCCCACGAAATCTCGGTAGACATGAAAACGACGCTTTCCTTCGCCGTTAGTGCCGGGGACGTTTCTCACGATCCAGTTCCAAGCCAATCATTCAAGGCATCCATGTCTTACACAGTTTCCCATTTTAAAGACCCAAAAACGGACCCGTTTGCCGACTGCTAATCTAGTCACCGGGGACGCTTTTGTTAGCCGTACCTGTGACGGACGGCACGAGCCCTATGGAGGAGGAGGAGGGGGAGGAGGGGGGGGGCAAATAACGCGTTATACGTTCGTAATAACGCTGCAACAGACGATAGGAAAACATGGCTTTGTGCATGTAAGTGACGTGCGTGAGTGTGTGCGCACGTGCGTATCTGTGCACGTCAATGCGTGTGAGTGTGCGTGTGCGTGCGTGTATGGATCTGTACACACCGGTGTGTGTGTGTGTGTGTGTGTGTGCGTGCACATGCCTATGTGTGCACAACGCTGCGCGCCGCGCGTATGGACCTGTACACGCCAGCGCGTGTGTGTATGTGTCTGTGTTTGTGTGTCTGTGCGTGTGCGCGCGCGCGCGCTCTGACGGTCATGCGGATGGTCTGTTTTTACAAGAGTAGACAAACAGAACGAAAACACACATGTGACGGTGAGCGGGGATCTGAACAACCACCGAGAGGCTATTCCCGCCACTCCTGACGCTTAGCATGGACTGTAACATGCGTGTGGTGTGTACATGTTTATATGTGTGTGTGTGTGTGTGTGTGCGTGTGTGTGTGTGCGTGGTGAATCAGAGGCACCTGCTGTGTTTAACACGCGTTGTGTAGAGTGACGGTGTGTAAGGCGAAGGCTTGTGCAGGCAGCTGCACACCGGGTGGATGCTGCGTACAGCGCGGCAACACAAAGGATGGCAGAAGCGGTGACATCATCCTTTTCCATACCTTTCCAGGACACGCCCCCCTACCTAGGATAAAGCAGCGTGCGAGCGGGTCAGCGGCCATGCACCTGCGCACGAGTCAGCAAACGTGCGCACGGGCTGCTCTCGGTCACGCGAGGTAGACGATGGAAAAGAGGAGGTCTGCCCGCGCGCGCGCGCAGGCATGACAGCGATGTACTGCGATCAAACAGGTAGCGCCGAGAAGGTCGAGGGATCCTAGTGGTCCTCTCCCGCCGGTCTCTGTCTCCTACTGGTCCTCTCCCGCCGGTCTGTCTCCTAGTGATCCTCTCCTGCCGGTCTCTGTCTCCTACTGGTCCTCTCTTGCCGGTCTCTGTCTCCTAGTGATCCTCTCCTGCCGGTCTCTGTCTCCTAGTGATCCTCTCCTGCCGGTCTCTGTCTCCTAATGATGGTCTCTGTCTCTTACTGGTCCTCTCCCGCCGGTCTCTGTCTCCTAGTGATGGTCTCTGTCTCCTACTGGTCCTCTCCCGCCGGTCTGTCTCCTAGTGATCCTCTCCCGCCGGTCTCTGTCTCCTAGTTATGGTCTCTGTCTCCTACTGGTCCTCTCCCGCCGGTCTGTCTCCTACTGATCCTCTCCCGCCGGTCTCTGTCTCCTAGTGATGGTCTCTGTCTCCTAGTGATCCTCTCCCGCCGGTCTGTCTCCTAGTGGTCCTCTCCCGCCGGTCTCTGTCTCCTAGTGATGGTCTCTGTCTCCTAGTGATGGTCTCTGTCTCCTAGTGATGGTCTCTGTCTCCTAGTGGTCCTCTCCCGCCGGTCTCCGTCTCCTAGTGATGGTCTCTGTCTCCTAGTGGTCCTCTCCCGCCGGTCTCCGTCTCCTAGTGATGGTCTCTGTCTCCTAGTGGTCCTCTCCTGCCGGTCTCTGTCTCCTAGTGGTCCTCTCCCGCCGGTCTCTGTCTCCTAGTGATGGTCTCCGTCTCCTAGTGATGGTCTCTGTCTCCTAGTGACCCTCTCCCGCCGGTCTCCGTCTCCTAGCAACTCTGTCTCAGCTGCGGTTATCATAAGCCAGCGGGCTACCTGGGCACCCCGCGGGACCCGAGGTAATGCACGCGCGATGCTGCCGCGCGCGCCTAATTGTGTTGCGATCCCGACTCGCACGGCGGAAACGCTTTCCGCGCGGGGAGCAAACGGTCACGGATCTCTCGGTGTCACGCGCGCCGTTCTGCGCGCGCGCACAAGAGTGGCAGCCGCGCATGGCAGCGGAGGGGCGGCCTTGGTGTGTGTGGTGTGTGATAGGAGACAGAAAGAAGAGATAGAAAGAGGAGGGAGGGGAAGAGGGAGGGAGGGAAAGAGGGAGGGAGGGAAAGGTATAAGGGCGCCCATCGCGTCGAGGGACGGGAGCGTTCGCCTCATTAACGGACGAGGCGTACGGACGCGGGTAGGAGCGCCGCTCGCATAGAGAACAGCGCCGGTCAATCACTGTCATGCACGTCACGTCCCCAGCTCCTCGCCAGAGCCCGTCTGAAGGAGGCGCTGTGACCCGCAAAGGTCATTTAGGCAGGTGGGCTCGCACCAATCAGCCCGTATCCACGGTGGACATGCACGCATGTATATACAGACACGCACACGCACGCACACACGCACACGCATCGTGGCGTGGTGATCCATTACTGCGGTGCATAATGACACACACGGGTACGCGGGCCCACGCACGCGCACACATACATCTAAGGTGATCCATTACTGCGGTCCGCGTGACAATCCTGTACAATACTCTCTCTCTCTCCCCCCCCCCTCTCTCTCTCCCCCCCCCTCTCTCTCCTCTCTCTCACACACACACACACACAAAGGCTTTAACGCGCTCGCACATATATATTCTCTCTCTCTCTCTCTCTCTCTGTCTCTCCGTCTCTCTCTCTCTCCCTCTCTCATACTTCTGGAGGAAGGTGGAGGCTGGCGCCCCCCCCCCCGGTTCGGAACCCGCCTGTGCTCCGTGTGGGGGAGCGGGGGAGACGTTGTGCAGCAGAAATATGTCCTCTTACCAGTTTGAAAAGTCAACGCCAAACTCAAGAGCAGCAGCCTCTGCATGGTTCAGCCGACCAGTAAGTCCGTTAGCTCGGCGCTCCGTGAGGACAGCATCAAACCCCGCAGCCTCGTCACAAACTACCGCGCAATGACACCGATAATCCTCCCGCGTCGTCCCTCGCGTCGTCCCTCGCTTCTCTCTCCCCCCCTCCTTTCCTTTCCTTTTTTTTTTTTTACACCATTTCGCCGCTTTTCTCTCGTCCCGCTGCTTCTTTGCCCGTCCGCTCTGGCGATGGATCGTACGAGCATTTGCAGCGCATTCCTCTCTCTCCCTCCCTCCCTCTCTCTCCCTCCCTCCCTCCCTCCCTCTCTCTCTCTCACGTCAGCACCACAGCACTGCCCCCTTTTCCCTCCTTCTGGATCTTGCATAGGACTGCACAGCGCACATGCATATCGCAGACTGTGCCCCCTCCCCTCCCCCCTCCCCTCCCCGCGCATTTAAAATGCCAACTAAACTGCCTGTTCGTGGTCAGTGCTTCGGGGGGTGTAGTCTATTATGGGGGGGGGGGGGCGATAAACCAACTCCCCCCTCTGCTGATTCCAACGCAATGCTATTCGTGGGTTCCTGGTGTCGGATAAAACAGATGTGTGCCCCCCCCGCCCGCCCCCCCCCTGCCCGCCCGCATGTGACCTGGAAGAAGGAACGCAAAAGGAGTTTTGTTCCGAGCCCCCCCCCTCCCTCCCCCCTCCCCAACTCGGGATAGCTGTCACCGTTCAGTCGACTTACGCCGCTCCTGTTTCAGCGCGCGGCAGGACGCGCAGACTCGAGGTCTGAGCGTCCTCTCGTGAGCCCCGCTCCGATACCGGGAGCGTCTGCACGCGGCTGCCCCGCGCCACCTCGCGTCGCCGCCGCCTCGAGCAGCGGCGGAAAAGCGAACAGTTCGGATCACTTCTGGTCGTCTTGGGGTCGACAAAAACTACTGGAAACAGCCCGCCTTCATTTCGCTGCGGAGCCGCCAGTGGGCACAGTCTGCATAACTTGCCAGCGCGCGCTGTGCACGCGAGCAGCAAAGAGTGCCCTCCGGTGTTGGGTGGCCACGGGCTACGCGTCGTCATCAGCACGTTAACTTGGCAGCTACTCGCCCTCCGGTGCGGCTCGTACGAAGTGTGCGCAGAAGTATAGTGAATTTCGCGGGAAGGCGTGCAAGTGTAAGGCTATGCCCCGCGCGACAAATAAACACCGACCGTTTCAATCCGGTCTTTGTTTTTTTTTTTCGTGCAATGGATACGTCAGCGTGCTTTAATGTCCAAGAAAAAGAAGAAATAAAAAAAAAATAACCCCTAGTGACGAGCTGTGACTCGAGATGCTTCTCGTCCGTGCTTGGGTGAGAGCGCTGCACGGAAAGGACTTCCACCACAACGGCTGCGACGACACCTGCTAAATGTGCCGCGGCAAAAATTACCCGTGAAGTAATTTACACAGACGCCAAAAAAGGTGACCGCAAGTCTGCCGCTATTGGCATTTCAGAGGTGACCCATCTCTGCCGGGACTCGAACCCGGAGCCTCTGGATTAGAAGTCCAGCGCGCTATTCCATTGCGCCACAGAGACTGCGCCGACCACCCCTCCTCTGGCACGGTTTAGATACTTGCATCCTCTCGTATCGCTGCTCTCTGTATCCCCCCCCCCCCCGCAGCATCAGGACCAGTCATCGTCGACACCGCGGCTTGCGGAGAGCGGCCGGCAGAGGGCGCTGCTGGCCGCTCTCTGCAATAGGCGGTGCATTTAGTGGGAACCAAAATGGTGACACAGCCGTTCCGGAGCGCAACCTTCAAATCTTTCAGGCTCTCGGTTGGATTAACGTATCGGCGAGGGTAGGACATGGGTATCAAAAAAGATGCCATGAAAGCAGCAGCAGCAGCACTACATCTAGTGGTCACTAGTGTCGTGAAAAAAATAACCACCGTTCTATGAATGAGTACGGAACTAAAATCCGCGACTGTGTTAATGACGTGGCTGGCCGGGTTCAGTGGCTGCTTAAAATGAAACCGCCTACATTTCAAGAAGGATGCTGCATACATGGCCCAATCTATGGCTTTGGTCACCCTCGTAGTGGTTACACCTGGATTGCATCAGTGTTTCCCGTGGTGGTGGGGGTGGTGGTGGTGGGGGGTGGAGCATTTCAGCACCTAATTTAAATTTCACCCGCATAGGTCATCTGAGATGTGATTCAGGCGGTCCTTGAGTATATAGGTGAAGATTGTTGCGTCGCAGCGTCGTTATTCCATGTTCAGTGCAGGAAACCGGAGCCGCATCCCATGTTTGTGCAAACCTACAGGGCCAATAAACGTGATTCTGACTCTCGCTCACACCACGTGCACAGTAACAGGCCGCCATTGGCTCAGTGCTTGCAGGGATACCATGAACTGCTAAAGTTGTTGTTATCATGGCATTAAAATGTGGGCTTTATCCCGAGACACGTAATTCACACGCTACCTGAAAGTAGGCTGGCTATCCTCTGTTGACCAGTAGATGGCGCTGTAGACCTATGGTATGCTGACTGCAGCCCCCACCGAACACACTAATGGGCCAACATAGAGCAACTGCTCAGCTCAAATGATCGTAAAGAGTATTCCATTCATCCATCCATCCATCCATCCATCCATCCACCTATCCATTATCCCAGCATGCATTAGGTGGAAGGCAGGGAGAGATCCTGGGCAGGTCGCCGGGGTGGCCCCAACACACAGACACACACACACACACACACACACACACACACACACACACACACACACACACACACCTATGCAGTGGTCCCCAAGCGATGTGCCGTGGGATTTTGGGACAACCGTACATCAATACTGCAATATACAATTATACAAAAAGTTATGATTTTTTTTAACTATATCAGTACTTTGTACACACTCATCATTTCCCAATACAGAGGCAAATTCTACATCTTAAAAAAGTTATTTCAAAAACATTCCGTCAAAGCGAGACCCTGTCTCGCGCAGTTTCCGGATAGTGGGGAATTATTAGACTGTGACACATCAAGGGCCCTGTTTGACGCCTTGCCCCCCCCACTCGCGTTCTGGGAACTCTGCCTCTGATTGGCTAGTACACGTTGCCTCCGTTGGTTAAGATTAGGGTTAGGGTGGGGTTAGGTTAAAATTTAGCCAATCAGAGGCCGAGTAGGGCCGGGCCTTCCCGGGGTGTCGGGAAGGGGGGGGGCACCTGATTGACAGCCAGTGTGGGGGAGGATAAAGGTAACAAAGAGGAATCCACCAGGAGGAAAAAACGGATCGCTTTCTCGTGCGGAAAAAATAATAATTTCAGATTTGTAACAATAGGAACTATTGTTAGGAACCATTGTTTAGTTCCTTGTTTACACAGGGGTCGTTTATGTTGTTGCACCTGGAATAACGGACCGAGCATGATGCATAACCTTACGTGCCGAAGTTATTGTTAAAGTTTATAACCCAGTGGGGTTGAAACGAGTTGTAACGTCTCATTAGTAGAAGGAAACAACACACTTTAACAAGATTAACTCCGGAATGATTCTGTTAACTAATATTTCATGAGTAATATAAAGGTCAATTTCTGCCCAGCCGTCAAGGGGAACCTCTGTACCATTCACCGCTGATACTTCCGGGGGGGGGGCATTTGGAGAGGAACGCCATTGGTCGAACAAGAGACCATACACCACGTTCCAATAAGTTGGGCTACACGTTTTCTTGAGTTTTGCTGACAGTGTATGTTTCGATTAGTTGTTTTGACCTTTACCGGGGGCTGAAGTAATAATTGGGGTAGTATTGGTCGAGGATCAATGACCACACCGGGTTATAGAGAACTCAGGTTTAATCGCGGCTCAGTAGGCAGACGTAATAACCATACATGGTAGTGGTGCAACCATAATAACAGTCCGGGTAGTACATAACACCTAGTGTAGTTCCGGTGGATATACATGGCGTTATATCACTACATCCCCCCCTGTGCCATGACGTCTCCTGTTGCTAGCTAGCTAGCTAGCTTTGCGGCTAGCTCAGCTCCGGCGCACTCTTGCTTGAATGATGACAGAAATTATCCACGGACAATTTTATCAGTCTATCTTCATTCTTCATAGAGAGTACTTTACCGCTGCCACCATGAAGTAATACTTGGGGTAGTATTGGTCGAGGATCAATGACCACACCGGGTTATAGAGAACTCAGGTTTAATCGCGGCTCAGTAGACAGACGTAATGACCATACATGGTAGTGGTGCAACCATAATAACAGTCCGGGTAGTACATAACACCTAGTGTAGTTCCGGTGGATATACATGGCGTTATATCACTACAGGGGCCTCTTGCCGCTGAAGATCGCTGGCTGCCCCTTTCCAACGACCCCCGCCCCCGCCCCCCGTTTCCCGACATTCTCTTCTGCAGACAGCCAATGGCCCTATGTCCTGTCTGGCCACAGTTAAAACAGTGGGGACAACTCACATTGCCATTTTGGACGCAGTCATTGCACCTACCCTTGGACTCAGTTACTGGTGACTGGGGACATTTCATAGTTAAGCCCGGGCCTCCGGAAGTAACGTTCTCAGCGGGTTTCGTCATCGGGGCCATGTGCTTGGTTAGAGTGGACGCTAGTGCTGCCAGCTCCTGAATAGCAGCACGGTTGGCCTGTAACTCGGAGTCGACTTCAGCCTGTTTAGTCTGTTCATTACTGTCATGCTGAGATGCACTAACAGTCACTGGTCTGGTTTTGGCTGTTGTACCCAGCAGGGGCGTAACCACGGGTGGGCCTGGCCTGTCACAGGACCACCCATTTCAAGCCCAGGCCCACCCAATCGCGCTGGCTTACAACCGCGTACGCCGGCCCCCTTTTACGTACGTAGAACTGCAAAATCTGAGCGCGCGCACCGTCACGCTCTGTATTTTCCACCGCTGCTAACTAGCCAATAGCCAACAGTTAGCCATAACTTATGGAATGGCGAAACAAAGTTCAATCTTCCGCTTTTTAAAAAAAGCCACGGATGGAGGAGGAGGAAAGCACACCTGCTCCAGCACCGACTGAGCCGCCCAATGAGAGTGAGATACCGCCGGAGAGAGGAGGCAGAGGAGGCTACAGCTTCTCCGTTGCAGGCAGCTTCTCCCCCCCCCCCTCTGACGACGGTGAGGCGATTCCCTTGACCATGCCACCGCCAGATGTGTCTGCTGTGGATGAGCCCCCCTCGCAGCCTAAAGTAGTGCTCCCCGCAACACATTACTGCTGTAATGTGTTCGAATTTGTGTCTTGTTCGAAGGATTATTGCTGGAAAATTTTGGTCCACCCATTTTCACTCAGGCCCACCTAAAAAAAAAACATTCCTGGTTACGCCACTGGTACCCAGGCGTTTTACCCTCCCTTCTTCTTCACTGGTAGATTTGGTGACCTGCTCTAAGAGACGGTCATCACTGACCTGCATGTCAGTGATGAAGGGCTTTAGGGCCCGTCTGACATGGCTATTTCTTTTCATTTAACCCCTGGTAGAGTGTGTGAGGGAAAGTGCCCTGCACAAGCTGTTCATCACAGCTGAAACGTGCACCGGGCCTGTTGTGACTCCAAACGAACTCGCTGCTTTAACCCCATAACTCTGTACAAAACCTGCGGTGGGCTCTCTTTGTCTTGCTGTCTGGCATTACTCCACTCTTGGAACAGCTCGGTCACATTCTCATCTCTTACAGGGGAGCGGAGAAAGCGCCTCAAACCATCCACTGTGAGGTCACCTCTGTTGGTCGACATCTCCCTGAATACACCAGGTTTAGTTATCTTAAGTATGGTTCTTATGACCCCTGTCTCACAGTAAACCCTACTCGCAACCCCTGTTTACCCAGACTGCTGTATGAGATGTCAGAACCTGCATCAGAGATCTGACCACCATGCACCTTAAACTCTCTGCGTGGAAACAGGGTAGTTATACCAGCCAATCCTTACCACCTGATCCATGATAGCGGAGGATGAGTTCACACGACCCAGGGGAGCACTCCCGGCACCGCTGAGGCTGGACTTGGCTGGCACCGGCACGGAGGGACCTCTGGCTGGTGGGAATGTCTCTGTCCGTGGAGGTTGAATGCGTGTGGATGCCTGTCCATGGAGGATGGGTGTGTGTGAAGGCCTGTCAAGGATGGGTCTGTGTATGGTTCAGTTTCCATCAGGAGGGGTGTGGCCTGGGTAGCTTTCAGCCACTCCGGTGTCTTGGGCTAGTACCGCCCCGCTGATCATGTCATCAAGGAGGAGGAGGAGGAGGAGGTTACCTTCATCTTCCATAGCTTCCAGCTTCTCACTCCTGACATAATTAACAATCAAGTCATAGAGTTCTGGTTCACATATAGGTCTAAAACGTCACAAGTCCCTTTGCCATCATCAATCGCACTTCCAACGGCCTGTAGCTAACCGGTTCTGGAATCGGAGAGTTTCTTCTGGATCTGGACTATCAGCACCCGCTCCACACCTGTGGCCACGGCTCTCTGGATGACGCGTGCTGTAGCCGTCTTCCCAGTTACTGCTTCCTCACATGGGCGGTGCTAAATCCCGGACGGGCCCCCCAATTGTTACCGGCTCCAGAGCCAGGGGATATCCGGAGCGGCCACAAACGATCCACAGGCTAAAGAGCACTGCGGATCTGTCAATCAAAAAGAGAGGCGCGCTGAAAACACGTTGTCGCTCAAGCTCGCGCCAGTTTACTTCCGGTCTGGCTTAAGGAAGCTTCGCTCTCTTTCGTACTGATCCCCCAGAAGCGCCGCAGCGCCACCTACTGACTAGGTGGTGTAAACCCACATTGTATTTAATCTAAAAAAAATAGGGGGGGGTGCGGGGGGTGGTTATTCTAAGCTTTTAATGAAGGCAATTTCTCCATCCCTTACAGCGACACCACGTGTTGTAGAGGCTGTTTCGCACCGATATGAATACAGGTGTGCCTCGAGATTTCGGTTTGTCCTTCGGAAAACCACCGCTTTAACCACCCGTTTCTCAACCGGGGGTCCGCGGACCCCTAGCGGTCCGTGGTGTAATTGCAAGGGGTCCGTGAAAATAAAATATCTTTTAAAAAAAAGATCCTATGACATTTATAGAAATAGGATTATTTTACTCAAATGTGACTGAGACCTTTATCTACCTAAACTATAAAGGGTAACGGGACTTTTTTCTCTAATTACATCTGTTTCACAAGTGTAATTTATTGTATTTTAATAAGAGATCTCGCTCCCGTTTGCATTGTTAAAAGTTACTGAATACATATTCTGTTTTGTTACATATATCTGAAAGTTACTGAATACATATTCTGTTTTGTTGCATATATCTGAAAGTTACTGAATACATATTCTGTTTTGTTATATATATCTGAAAGTTACTGCATAAGAATTCTGTTTTGTTAACTATATCTAAGTTACAACTGAAAGCTCTTATTTTTGCCCCAAAGAGTGAATAAATGCTATAATGCAATTTAAAATGCAGTTTCTACTGTTTCTATCAAATTGCAACCCCCTCCCCCAAGATCAGGTGGAGGGGGTCCTCAGGGTAGATCAAAAATACGCAGGGGGTCCAGGACCCCAAAAAGGTGGAGAACCACCGCTTTAGAGAACCCCGCGCGCACATCTCTGGACCATAAGGGGAAACCGGGGTATTTGGAGTAAACCCACACAGACAAGCAGGACTCGCACCCAGGAGGGTTCAAATAAAGTGCAATCTGTATTTTGCAGTTTGAAAAGTCACATCATCATACTGGCACAAAACAATTCCCCACTGAACGATGGACCGATGTCATGGAGTAAATCCTAAATAAAAATACAACGACAAAACCTTTAAAGCCCACGTCGGTCAGCCAAGATCCGAAACAACACACTCATTGAATAAATAAACCATCTCAGCAATAACATTTCAAAGAGGAAGCAGCACCTTGAGCTCAGATGACGGCACACCGATATTTGCTTCACTACGGTTTCATCACCTTTTTTTTTTTTTAAAGAAATGCCTCCTGAGTGCGTTGCGTTGAATGAATTAGCTTGGTATGGCTATATCCTCCTCCTCCTTGATAGGCTCAAGCTGATGAGAACTGGCCATCTCTCTCTCTCTCTCTCTCTTTCAATTTCAATTTAGTAATGCTTTATTGGCATGGCTGCATTAATTACAATGTTGCTAAAGCAGGTGACAGCGAAGCAGGTCAACAGAATACCAAAAAATTAAAATGGAAAAATAAACAAATGTAAAAAAAAAAAAGAAAAGAAGGAAAAAGGAACAGGTAAGATCTGGCAGAAACACAGAACAGCACTTGAACAGCAGCTGACAGTAAATTGGCAGTGTTTTGGTCGCTCACTGACCCTTAAGCTATGGCGTTCTGACACATATTGTGCTGCAGGCTGTGTGACCTTTGGCCCTCTCCTAGAAGCAGCGACCATTGTTCCTTCTCATCCAGGAGAAGAACATTTGGAATCTGGTTTTCAAACTTCTCCTGGTATTTTTCTCTTCTGTTCTGGAATTTCTCCCAATTTAGGAGGAGGGGCACCTCTGTCTTGACCTCGCCTGCCACATATTCTTTGCTCTTTTGGTAGCCAAGATTTTTTGTGTCCGCCCTTTTCAACGGCTAGACTGTGGATGGATCTCAGACAGTGGACAGATAGTCGGCTAATTTGTATTCCCTTTTTAGGGCTCGATAACATTCTAATATCTGGCAAGCTCTCTCTCTCGCTCTCTCAGCAGGGTCATTTTAGGAGAGCTGACGTTCTGTGACTAAAGTGATACTGACATCGTCCTCTTCCTTCGGCGGGGTGTACAGGCTCCCGATAGTGCTCTGAGAGAGACAAAACAAAAGGACAACGTTAGCACACGTCCTCATCTCAATTCCTATCAGGCGCACATTTCAGTATGGAGAGCAACGTACGTGCTGTGTTCTGCCACCTCACTGGGCTATCATTTACTGCAAGCGGACAAATTTCAACACGATCAGATGAGGCGAACCCTTTTATGTTTCATGAGAGGTGCGTGACTAAACCCCCCCCCCACTTTTTTTCTCCCCAATTGTATCCGGCCAATTACCCCACTCTTCCGAGCCGTCCCGGTCGCTGCGCCACCCCCCCCCCCCCGCCGATCTGGTGAGGCCTGCAGATGCCTCTTCTGATATCCAAAGGAAGTGAATCCAGTGCAGCTGGACTTGGGTATATATCCGTGAAGACGTTTCGCCTCTCATCCAAGAGGCTTCATCAGTTCGTGCCTTTCTGACTAGACCAAGCTAGTCTGACTGGCTGGTGATGAAACTCAGATATTTATCCTCTTTGGAGTCGTTATCAGAGCTATTGATGTAAATGGCTCTTTGATGTTCCGATGTTTAGCAACAACAGTCGTTGGGGGTGTTAGTTTCGACTTCGTTAGTGCTCCATTCAGTGGTCATGAGTCGTTGGAGCCGTTAGAGACCAACTGTTGTTCTTGGAGGCTAGGCTTCTTGAGTCTCCTGGGTAGAAATGAAAGGACGGCATTGTAAGTGGGAGGTAGGTGGTGTCGCAGACCTCCTCCTCTGTTTCAGTTTCGCATAGATGGCTTCCTTCACCCCTCTTTCAAACCATCTATCTTCCCTGTCCCAAATGTGTACGTTGCTGTCCTGGAAGGAGTGTGTCTTCTCCTTTAGGTGTAGATAGACTGCTGAGTCTTGTCCTGAGGAGTTTGGCCTTCTGTGTTGGGCCATCCGTTTGTGTAGTGGTTGTTTGGTTTCTCCTATGTATAGGTCAGTACAATCCTCATTGCATTGTACGGCATACACAAGATGGCTTTTCTGGGTGTGTGGGATGAACCAGTCTTTGTCAGAGTGTGTTGCTGGGTTTGAAGTATACTGGGATGCGGTGTTTGTTGAAAATTCTCCTGAGTTTCTCGGAGACCCCAGAAACATACGGGATGACTGTGCTCTTCCTTCTGTACCTTTTCTCCTCGTCGCTCACCTGGTTGGTCTTTCTGGAACGTGTTGCAGTTTTCACAAAGGTCCAACTGGGGGAGCCGCAGGTTTTTAAAGCTCCCCTCAGGTGTTTGTGTTCTTCCCGTTGGGCCTGAGTGCTGCTGGGCACATTGTCAGCTCTGTGTTGCAGAGTTCTGATGACGCTCAGTTCGTGTTCCAGCGGGTGGTGTGAGTCGAAAAGTAGATATTGGTCTGTGTGAGTAGGTTTCCTGTAAACCCCAATGTGGAGGCTCCTGTCTTCCCCAATGTGGACGTCACAGTCCAAGAAGGGCAAACCGTTGTTCTTTACGTCTTCCCTTGTGAACTTAATGTTCTTGTCCACTGAGTTGATGTGTTTGGTAAACGCTTGCACCTCTTGTGTTTGGATTTTGACCCATGTGTCGTCCACATATCTGAACCAGTGGCTCGGAGGTGTTCCTCTGAAGGAGTTCAGGGCCCTGTGTTCTACCTCTTCCATATATAAGTTGGCCACAATGGGCGATACTGGTGAGCCCATTGCACAGCCGTGTTTCTGTCTGGAAAACTGGCCCCTGAATTGGAAATATGCAGTGTTCAGGCAAAGGTCCAGTAGGTGGCAAATCTGGTCGGGGCTGAGGTTGGTCCTATTGTGGAGGGCGTTGTCACATAACAAACGTTGCCTCACAGTTTCCAAAGCCTCCATGGTTGGGATGCAGGTGAATAACGAGGTCACGTCGTAGGATACCATGGTTGCATTAGGTTCCAGTTTTACGCCTTGGACCTTGTTCACAAAATCAATGGCGTTTTGGATATGGTGAGGTGTTTCGCCCACTAAAGGGGTCAAGATGTTGGTTATATGTTTGGCAATGTTGTACGTGACCGAGTTTATGCTGCTGACGATGGGCCTGAGGGGGGCTCCGTCTTTATGGATCTTAGGGAGTCCATATATGCATGGAATGTTATCTTGTGGGTAGAGACGGTGGTATTGTATCCGATCAATGGTTCCTCCTTTCTGTAGTTTCTGTAGGTACTCTATTCTCCTCTTGTAACCACTAATAGGATCGCGTCTCAGAGGTTCATAGGTGTCGGTGTCGCTGAGTAATGACGTGATCTTGGCGTGGTAGTCTGTTGTGTTGAGGATCACCGTGCATCTCCCCTTATCTGCTAGAAGGATAGTGATGTTTTCATCCTTGCTCAGGGCTATCACGGTTTTCCTTTCCTCCATGGTTAGGTTGGAAGGAGGGAGTTTCGCATTGGACAGAGCTGCTGATACCTTTAACCTAAGCTGTTCCGCCTCGGTTTCCGTTAGCTTGTTTTTCCTTATGGCTGATTCTGTGGATGTGGTGAGGTCAACTATAGGGAGTTGTTTGGGTGTCATGGCGAAGTTCAGCCCTTTGGCTAAGACCTCCTTCTCTGATTGGGTAAGTACCTTGTCCGACAGATTCTTGATCCATCTGTTCTGCGTTCCGTTTTGTGTGGGATGTTCTGTCTTTTGTCTCCAGGTAAGTATATCTGCTTGGCTAGTGTTGCTGGTTCGTCGCTGTAAGTTTTGAAACGTCCTTGTCTGCCTTTCTTTCGTTTTGTGGCGTTGAGATAGTTGGGCTTTCTTGGTGAAATCAGTGACCCTCTCCAAGACTGCACCGGGCAAGTGGGATGTTAGTCGCTCCTCTGATACATGTGGAGTCGCCAGCCGCTTCTTTTCACCTGACAGTGAGGAGTTTCGTCACGGGGACGTAGTGCGTGGGAGGATCACGCTATTCCCCCCCCCCCCCCAGTTCCCCCTCCCCCTAAACAGGCGCCCCGACCGACCAGAGGAGGCGCTAGTGCAGCGACCAGGACACATACCCACATCCGGCTTCCCACCTACAGACACGGCCAATTGCGTCTGTAGGGTTGCCCGACCAAGCCGGAGGTAACACGGGGATTCGATCCGGCGATCCCCGTGTTGGTAGGCAATGGAACAGACTGCCACGCCCCCGGACACCCACGTGACTAAATTCTGCCCTTGAGCCACAGCAGTCACTGGCTTGATCCTACGGATTCGGGTGCAGACAGTTCTCCTTACCATGTTGTTGTTGTCCAACATGCTTTTTATGGATTCTGGGGGACATGGAACCTTTGGGATGATCTGTTCCTGGTGCCTGAATGAAAAGAGGGAATTTGTCAGGGGACGACGAGAATAAAAAGCAGAGGAAAATGACCCACTTCGTGGAAAAGGGCAATATTATCAAAAGTGGCGTGACTTACTTTCTGAAGCACACTAAAGCCAGGGCAGCCAAGGTGATGCAGATCACTGGTACGATAGCTGCAGCAATGTACAAGCCGGCATAGGGATCCTTATCTTTACCTGCACACACAAACCACATCCATAACACACCTGTCAGGCAACATCCGAGACCCCCTGCATGCAGCTGTTTTTTCTTTTTTTAAATGATATCCACAATAATTTGGAGGGAATTGAAAAAAAAACCCATTAAAAATCAATTCTCAGAAAGGACTAAAATGTCATGAAGGGTTTCCCTCTATACTGAGATGTATTTAGATGTATATTCACTGAAGAAAAAGCTATTCGATCCTCTGCACAGCACAACTGCACAAGCATTTGAATGAAACCATTAACGCTTTTCACTTTCTTGATGGCACCAACGGCCTCATGTGTTTTAATCAGTGGCTATACCACCCCACCCCCCCATTTTTCTCCCCAATTGTATCCAGCCAATTACCCCACTCTGAGCTGTCCTGGTCACTGCTCCACCCCCTCTGCCGATCCGGGGAGGGCTGCAGACTACCACATGCCTCCTCCCATACATGTGGAGTCACCAGCCGCTTCTTTTCACCTGACAGTGAGGAGTTTTGCTGGGGGGGGGGGTAGCGCATAGGAGGATCACACTATAACCCCCAGTTCCCCCTCCCTCCCGCCGAACAGGTGCCCCGACCGACCAGAGGAGGCGTTAGTGCCGCGACCAGGACACATACCCATGTCTGGCTTCCCGTCAGACATGGCCAATCGGCACTGTGCATAACTGTAGTCCACTGACTTCCGGTTTCTACTGCAGTGGTCATACCAGTTTCCTGTTTGTTGGCGTGTGCTATTGACAATGGCCTGTTTTTCACGATGCCTCTCAGATTTACCATGGATAAATGTCAACGACATGCACAGAACTGTCGACAAACTTTCACCTGTACCGACCAGCAAACGGGTGAACAGTTTAAAGTTGTACATACCAAGTTACGCCCACAATTATGAGGATGAGGATACTCATCAGTAGAAACCGGTGTCTGTAGGGGCGCCCAACCAAGCCAGAGGTAACACGGGGATTCGAACCGCCGATCCTTTCCACCTGACAGTGAGGAGTTTTGCCAGGGGGGATGTAGCGCGTGGGATAATCACACTGTCGTCCCGTCCCCCCCCCCCCCCAG